>NW_019154086.1:5679562-5890520 GCF_002288905.1 Enhydra lutris kenyoni
CTTTTTATTTTTTTTTTTTAAGATTTTATTTATTTATTTGACAGAGAGAGATTACAAGTAGGCAGAGAGGCAGGCAGATTGAGAGAGAGAGAGAGGAGGAAGCAGGCTCCCTGCTGAGCAGAGAGCCCAGATGTGGGGCTCGATCCCAGGACCCTGGGATCATGACCTGAGCCGAAGGCAGAGGCTTTAACCCACTGAGCCACCCAGGCGCCCCAAGGAAAGAGTTTTTAATAAGACTAGAAGGGCATCTGGGTGGCTCAGTCAGTTGAGCATCCAACTCTGGGTTTCAGCTCAGGTCGTGGTCTCAGGGTGGTGAGATCAAACCCCACGTCAGCTCCGAACTGAGCGTGGAGTTTGCATCAGATTCTTTCCCTCTTCCTCCTCCTCTGCCCCTCCACACTGCATGCACTGTCTCATTCTCTTTCTCTCTTTCAAATAAATAAATAGATAAATACAGTCTTTAATAAGAAGACCTGAAGAAGAGCCATGGAAGAGGAAAGGATGTTTTAAAATACCATATATTTACAGAATTTAAAATTTACCGTATTTATAGGTATTTTCTTGATTCTTATGACCGCATTTGAGCAGCCATAAGAGTAGCAGCTCCATTTTGTAGATAAGGAAACAAAGAGTCAGATGAAGCGATTGGCTATCATTTTTGGGCTCCTAAGCCAGCACTGTTTTTCTATTACTACAACAGAAGACAGAGGCATCACTGGACGGACAGTCATGGTCTGAGAGAATGAGAGTTTGGAGGGGAGGGGTGGGAGGTTGGGTGAGCCTGGTGGTGGGTATTATGGAGGGCACGTATTGCATGGAACACAGGGTGTGGTGCGTAAACAATTCTAGAACACTGAAAAGAAATTAGAAAAATAAATAAAAATTTTTAAAAAGAAGTAAAAAATATTCATTTAAACTTCTTTAAAAAAAAAAAAAAAGAATGGGAGATTGGACTGGCGGCATGTTCAGGGTCCCTGTGCCCCGATCTGGTTTATCTCCCCAGCTCACCTGGCCTCAGTTAGGGCAGATGCCTCTCCCTAGACCTCTTCCAGCTGCCCCCACTCCAGTGACCTAGGCAGACCCCTCCTTCCTCTTCTTGTTGGCTCAAATGCTTCTCTCCTTTTTGGCCCCCAGCTCAGGCCCCACTTCCCCCAGCAGGAACGCACAGACCTCAGCTATTGCCAGTGGGACATGATCGACAGGTCTGGTATTCAGGAGGCTTCTAGAATGTGGGCTTCCCATCATGACAACTTCACAAAAACTTGTGTCTTTTTCCTCTAATAACCAGAGTACAGTTTGCTAACATTTATTGAGTCCTCGCTGCACATGAAGCGACCTTGATAGTGACATGATAGGTATAGTCATTACCCTTTTGCATTTTGTAAGAAGGAACTGCATCTTAGAATAATACAGAGACAGGTCTCAGCTGGTGAGTGGTGGAGCTGAGAACCACTGGGGTTGAGCTCCAGAGCCCCTGAGCTGTGGTCCAGGAGCCATGCAGCCTCTGCACAGCCCTCTCCGTCTTCAGATGCTTTCCTTCATAGTAGCACTGGTAGGGAGCAGGGCGAGTCTGAACATTTAGTGTGTGATGACTCACTGGTGCCCTTTGTCGGAGATGCAAATTCCACCCCCATTGACAGATCCTGGTTTGCTTTCTGATTCGGTTGGCCTGAGCAAGGGCTGGAAGTTTGCAGGCCTATGAGATAATTCTGATGTAGATGGTTCCCACCAATCTTCAGTGAGTGGAGACAGCCCATCAGAACAGAGAAGAACGGTCAGAAGAAGTGTTCTTAAACAGAAGCAGAACCCAGAACTGAACTAGATGGAGAAAAATGATAGCAAGGAGGGGACACAGACCCTACAAGACAGAAGGGAGAGCAGAGTAGCAGGGCCGGGTGTCCTGCCTGGAAACTTCTAGATGGCAGTTTACAGCTGTGGCTGCCTTCAGAGTCTTTAGCCCCTTGACACACTCAGCTCTGGCCGCCAAAACATGATTCTTGATCCCTCCTGTCTGTCTCTACACAGTGCCATATGCAAAAAATTTCACTCACTTAGTACTTCCTGACCATGGATAAACACACCAAAAAGGAATAAACAGCCTCACCTTACCTAGATAACCTCACTCTAATCCCAAGAGCCATGATGATCATGGTTTTAGTTCATTTTTGCAACTAGAAGGAAGGAAGGAAGCTGGGGGACAGGAGGAAGGAAAGGAGACCACCTAAGTGTCCCCCAAGGAAATGCATACAAACAGATTCTCCATCACACTCACTGGTCAGGGTATTTATTTGCCTGGGGCTGACTTATAATAACCCAGTCTGTTCGTCTTTTAAGTTATAAAGAACTCCACAATATCTTTCTCACGATTTTTCTCCCATTACACCTTTCGCTTAGGTGTGTTTAATATTTTATTACGAAGCAGTGAGGAACCAGGATGGTTTTTATCTCCTTGGTGTACCCTAAGGCTTCTCTCAATAAAATGTTTGCAGGGTTTGTATGCTCGCTCTTTAAAAGTTGGAAAGGGAAATTCTTGAGAAAACAAGTAGCCAACACGCAACTCTGACAGAATCTGGGGCTGACATTTGCAGAAGCTCTTCCTCCCTATTTGACTTCCCAAACTTTGTAAGAGGAGAAGTAGGTATGTAAACCAACTTACAATTTTACTTCCTTGTGATAATCAGAGTCAGACTCCTTTGGCAAAGAGAGCCTTGCGAAGTCTTTGCCTCTGTTGAGGACTCAGGGTATCTGAGTGATGTCAGGTGTCTGCTGCCTTGCATATATAAGGGTGATGACCGTGACAGTGACCGCTGCTGTGGTGGCCCTTGGTGAGAAAGCATTTGTCCTGACGAGTTCACCGGGGCCCCAGGGTACCAGCAAAATCCACGTCACGCATGGAGGGATAAACAGGGCCACCCGGAGAACCACTATGGCCCCTTCGTTACCACATTCCCCTCCCCTACACACATGCTGGCCCTCTACCAGCGACAAGCTGAGAGTCGGCCTTCTCAGTCCCCCTAACTGACAACACCCCTTGGCAGGAGATTTTAAACATAGTCATTCAGGCTGCTACTTCCTCTGGCTTCTCTGGCCTTCTCGTCCCTGCTCTTTATTTTTGGATTTGCAGAAATGTCAGGATGGCCAGGTATCAGTGACAGGAAGTTTGGGCCCGTGAAGTAATTCCTGGGGTATGTGTGACTCCCAATGCCTCAAAGGCTCTGCTGTCACTGAGCCTCCACGGGAGGAGTGAACAGCTAATCCCTTGATTCAATGAAATCTATTTCTGTTGCTAGGGGAACCCATGGGCCAAGGAGAGGCCACAGTCTCCACACTAACCCACACACCGTTCTCCACCTTACAGATTGTAGTTCTCAGTCTTCCCCAGCTGAGTTTCCAAAATGATGAGCCCCCTACCCATTAGGGAATTTTCGGGCTCCTGCACCTTTTCCCTGCAACTTTTTGGATTCCCTCAGGTTTAAGTTCTTGTCTGTCACCTGAGAGCCCTTGGAGGTCCTAAGACAATGGGACTCACTGAGAGATATCTGGGACAAAGGGTCTATACTCTTTTTCATCTTCCCATCTGCCGTAATTTTTCAGAACTATCCAAATTCCAAATGATCTGTTTTATTGTCTCCTTTGTCCTTTTTATCTCCATAAGTTGCCCAAGTGACTTGGACCTACATTGTCCAATATGGTCAACATTAGCCACATAGGGCGATTGTGTACTTGCGATGGGACTAGTCTAAATTGAGAGATGCTGTAAGGATAAAATATACACCAAATTTCAGAAATGTAGTACAAAAGAATTTTAAAGATCTCAGTGATTTTGTTATATTGATTACATGTTGTAATGATAATATTTGTCACTGAAAATATATCATCAAAGTTAATTTCACCTTTTCACTTTTTGAATGTGGTTACTAGAAAAAATTTAAATTTATTTCTATCGGACATCACTGACCTAGACATCCAAATATCTCAGAGTCCAAATTATGGTTGCTTATATTGGGAAGCAGCACAGAAAAATCTTTTGGACTTTTAGTTTTAGTTCAGGAAAGAGCAGCCCATCATCTCCTCTGTTCCTCACACCTCACAGAAGGGACACTGGAGAGTGACCTTCAGAAATGCCATCACTTCCAACGCTTTGCAATTCCCATCTCCATCCACCTGCCCCTTCTAAATGGAAGTCTCATGTTGCTGTACTTATTACCAAGAAAGGGTCTGGACTCTTGTAGTACTAGTTTCCAAAATTTAAAGAAATCGCTGCTGAATACAAACACACCCAGCTCAGGGGCTGGCGCAGAACTCAATAGAGGGCAAAGGAGTCTTCACTCTTTTAAATCCCCAGGTAGAGAAATGTGGTCAGAATCAAGGTCTTCTAAAGATTTTTTTAAAATTTTTATTTATTTATTTGACAGAGATTGCAAGTAGGCAGAGAGGCAGGTAGAGAGAGAGGGGGAGGGGAGGCAGGCTGTCCACAGAGCAGAGAGCCCGATGCGGGACTCGATCCCAGGACCCTGAGATCATGACCCAAGCCGAAGGCAGAGGCTTAACCCACTTAGCCACCCAGGCACCCCAGAGTCAAGGTCTTTATCAGCATCTCCTTTCCTGCTCAGCTCTCCCTTGCTACTTTGTGCATTTGTCAGGAGGTTACAATGGAATCCCATGCTTAACTAATAATATTATAAAGGCTCTGGACTTTGTGAAAGGAAGCTTTGCAAAACCTAGTTTAAAAAAAATAACAACAGCAGGGGCACCTGGGTGGCTCAGTGGGTTAAGTGAGCTCAGGTCATGATCCCAGGGTCCTGGGATTGAGTCCCACACCTGGCTCCCTGCTCAGCAGGGAGCCTGTTTCTCCCTCTGCCTCTGCCACTCCCCCTGCTTATACTCTCTCTTTCTCTGTTGAATAAATAAGTAAAGTCTTTAAAAACAACAACAAGGGTAATCAGAACTGTGCAGAGGGAGGGAGCCTGTGCCCATATCCCTGAGAATAAGAAAACCAGGAACCAGTCCTTAAGAGTCTTAGGGGTATGGGGGGGGTGGCAAAGCACAGATCATGCCAGGCAACATGTGATGACTTTTTTCTTTCCTCCTCTTTCTTTCTTTTCTCCTCTGACAGAAGAAAATTAGTGCTTCAAAGGAACACAAGTAGATGGAATATTTTCTTGAATTCTAGAGAAGCATTTGACAGATGTCACAGGAATCTTATTCAAAGTATTCACTGAAACTTGCTCAGAGCCGGGGTGGGGAGATGAAGGCCTGCTGCCTGAGAAGCCCCCCAGGACAGAAGCTTGGAGGCCCTGCAAACGTCCTACCATGTGTCCATGGGGGGCCTAACCAAGACCTTCAATTTTCCATGTGTCTTAAAGGAAAAATGAAACAATCAATAACTGGAGTTTAAATGTTAAAATCCTGGATGCCTCTATGGCTGTCGGTTAAGCATCTGCTTTCGACTAGGGTCGTGATCCTGGGGGCCTGGGATCAAGCCCCACTTCAGGCTCGCTATCAGCAGGGAGTCTGCTTCTCCTTCTACCCCTGCCACCTGCTCGTGAGATCTCTCCCTCTCTTCCTTCTTTCTCTCTCAAATAAATAAATAAAATCTTTTTAAAAAAGAAAAAGAAATAAATGTTAAGTTCCCAAAACATTATTTCAGCAGGAGTGTTGGCCAACCACACACAAAAAAAGCCCTTGGCCTAGACTTGCCTCTGTAGTGGGCTGCCCACTGGGTTTACTCCTCTGCCAAGTACAAGTATGACAGAAGCCCCTCTTTGCCCCCTAACTTGCTTCCAGACTTTCTGTCTCCCACCATTGGCCTATATTTTACTCCCCCCACACAGAACATACTCAAAAAAAGCTGCTCCACTGAACGATACCTCCTGATGTTAAAAAATAATGATAACATTCAGAATTTTTCTTTTATGAGTACATAACAAGAAATGGAATTAATATGCATTCACTTAAATGGAATTTCAGTTCTCTTTTAGCCACATAGTGTAGTAAATGAGTCTCTGTAGCTTTTTTTTTCTACACGTATCTGAGTCAGCTCCCTTGTTTCTATGTCACTCCCTGCCCCCCAACCTACAGCTTGATTCTCCTATTTCTTTCTAAAGCCCAGCACCTGCACCTAACGTGTTGGCATGAGGCCTGAGCAGTGAGGGGGCTCAACACATTCTTCTGCTGGACAAGGAGACCATTAATGAGGGTGAAAGACCTAGAGTGAGGAGGAAAGATGAGCTTGGTTTTAGGGCTGAAGCTGAGGGTTGGTTCTAGAAATATACACTGTGGAGACATCAGAGACATTAGTAATAAGTGTGAGAACTCGAGATGGTCTATGTATGGAGTGCAGGCTGCATATAAGACTCAGGGCTGAGAAGGTCTGATCAGAGGATGGAAAGCCCAGAAACATGGTGTCATGGGAGCCTTCCTAATAGTGAGTTCTGAGGAGCAGGTGGCCAATAGCACAGCAAAGGGGGTGTACAAATAGGAGAGCAGCAAAGAGTCCACAGAAGGTGCTAGTGAGACTCTTTTTGACCTTGGGGAAGGTCCTTTCTGTGGAGATCAAGTAAGCCAAGCCAGACATTTAAATATACTACTAAGCATGTTATTCAATGCTACTAATTATTTCTCCTGATGCAGATGACTAGAATTTATATATAATAGCATCTACTGAAGTCAGTTTTCTGGTTTTGACAATGTACCATCGTTACATAAGATGTTATTGGGGGAAGCTGGGTGAAAGGGATACAGGAACTCTCTGTACTATTTTTGCAACTTCTTGTGAGTCTTAAAATATTCCCAAATAAAAAGTATTTTTTAAAAAGAGTTAATATGGTAAGGCATTTCCAGAAATTCACACTCAACCCCACGCACAGGCTTCTGCACTCTAACTGCCCCCACACCCAGACACACACTCTCCCCTCAAAGGGCAGCGGCTGTCCCCTTCATTCACCCTGAACTATGGCGGAGAGTGAAAACCGCAAGGAGCAGAGCGGCTTAGGCTCTGCCAGCTTTGGTGGCTAGCCCCTAACCTTAGACCTGGTGTTCCCCCTTGTGGGACCCTCCTTTTCTCCCCTGTGACCCCAACTCTCCAGGTTTGGGGGCTTTTGGTGAAAGCCTATGTGCTTCCTTTCTTTCCACATGACACGGTCATGACCACTAACCAGGCGTCTGCTTTCCTCTTGTTCCCTTTCAGGATGCTTCCATTGCACACAGATTCCACGTGATGAGAGAAAAACACCCTGAAAAATTCAACAGCAGGTAAGAGTGTCATGAGACTGCATCCCTCCCCGTAGGCACTGCCCGCTGGCTCCGCCCCGCCCCACGCAGCCGGCTAGACCCAGGCATCCACCTGCTCTCACCCAAACCTTCTTGGCCCGGCCTCCTGGGGACTTGACTTGGCTTTCCTGCCACGTTGCCGGAAGGAGGGTTTCCATTTCCAAGCAGAAATCCGTGTCAGAAACCTGCCACAGGCTGGCCGCCTGTCCCCTCCCAGAGGATGCTGTGCAGTGGGAGGGACGGCGGGCCGGCAGGGAGGGCGTGGTATGCCGGCCTTAAGAGGTGGAGATCTGCTCTTGGCTAACTAGAACCCCACTCCAGGGGCTTGGCCGCTTTCTCTAGGCGGAAAGCTCCCGAAGCCCCCAGCCCCCGAGAATTTCTGTGGGGAGGGGCAGGCGGGACGGCAGGGGCCTCAGCTCCTCTGGGTCTCGAAGGGAGGGGGAGGCAGCGGCGGGGTCTGGGCCGGAGGGTGGAGAGGGCGTCGCCTCCGCGTCCCCCGACAGCAGAGGGCAGCAGAGGGAGGCCCCTGCAGAGGCTGTGAGACCAGAAGCCGGCCAGGTCCCAGCCTCAGCCCCTGGGTGAAGCCTGGATGTTAGGTCCAAAAATACAAGGAGAGAGAAAACCAGTCCTCTCGCAAACAAAACTAAACCCTTCTTGCTGGTGGGAGGCAATATGCTAGAAGTGAGTTGTGACTGGCACATAGCTAACCCGGGATTGCTAAAATACCTTTCTCCATTCTTCTTTCCTTTTTTCTTCTCTTTGGTTGATTTCCATCCCTGTTCCCCTTTGTTGTGCCATTGCAAGATGACCATTGGGTCCCTCCCCACCCTCCAGCAGGTGGGGAGGAGGAATGCAGACTGAGCCTGAAGGGAGTGACTTATTCAGTCCGTAGGATTTCCTTCAGAGCAGAGGTCCAGTGTTGCCTGAAGACATTTGTCTAAAGCCTTGCACCCCCAAAGAGGGCCATCATTTTCATTCCTGATCCTTTCCCCTGACCCCACTGCCCGGAAGGTTAACCGGGAAAAAGAAAGTCTTATCACAACATACTTCAGCTGCAGGAAAAGTTATCTGCGATCTACTAGCTGAATTGATCTTCTTAGTGTGGTCCTTCTGTCCTAGGCCTGTTCCTCCTGGCCCTCCCACATCCTGCACACAATCACGAATCACTATTAACAGGTGTACATCCAACTCCCACCCTTACTGTAATCAGCCGACCCTCCTTGCACATTCTTCGTCATTTTCCCATACACGCTAAATTATTCCTTCTCTTCCACCTCTGAGGTGCTCTTTTCCCAGAGGTGATCTTACGCATACCCTTACACACATACTTGTTAAAATGCCAGATGCCTGTGAAATCCATAGCGGTTCTGCTCATTCGTTCATTCCACACTAGCTTTTGAAAACAGACTCTGTACCAGGCACTGTTCTGTAGGTGTTTTGGACAGAGGGGCTCACAGTCCAGGGATGCAGACTGGAAGGCAGATATGCAGAGTGACTTGTGTTTAGTGCTATGAATCGAGCTAACCTATGGGAACACAAAGCAAGGACATGGAATTTGGTGTGGAAGGGCTTCTATCTGTGGAGAGGCCAAGACCTGGGAAACAAGTGTATATCTTCCAGGTTGACAAAAAGAGAAGGACAGGGGCACCTGGGTGGCTCAGAGGGTTAAGCCTCCGCCTTTGGCTCCGGTCATGGTCTCAGGGTCCTGGGATCGAGCCCCGCATTGGGCTCTCTGCTCAGGAAGGAGCCTGCTCCCCTCCCCCGCCCCCCCGCCTGCCTCTCTGCCTACTTGTGATCTCTCTCCTCTCTGTCAAATAAATAAATAAAATCTTTACAAAAGAGAGAGAGAGAAAAGGCAGCCCAGGGAGAAGGAAGCAAACGTACAGAAGGATAATAACAAGGAATGAGAGGAAGCAGCATGCTCGGGGAAGAGCAAAGGAAGTTTGTAGAGTGATGAAGCAGAGGAAGGCAGAAATTTCTCCATGTTCCATAAATCAGTAGGTCCTCACAGGACATATAAATAGAGTGGTTGTCGATTGCCCACATGATTAAATATAATTAGAAAGATACCTCGGTCAGAAAAAAGTTGCAATTGTGCCTTTCACTGTGATCTGGTAACTGTTTTTCCTTCCCACTTCCTCCATGCCATTAATAAGACTAGGCTACAGGTAGTTGCACACCCTTCCCCTGGTCAAGGTCAAGGTAGTGGGGTTGCCCAGGATGAGAGGCACACAGATTTGCGTGCCTCCAAATAAAGGGAGACCTAGTGGCGCAGAGGTGGGTCCTGCGGCACAAGGTCCTAGCAGCCGTCCTAGTAAGAACTTTGAGTCCTTGCTGCTTCTACCCCGCCTGCTTGCTCTGGTGTAAAACACTCATGAGTGCCTGCTTTGTCCACCAAGAGGCAGGCGAGCAGCCATTTTCTCCAGGCTTCCTTATTTAGCTTTGGAGATGGTTTTAAATAGGCAGGTGGTTGTTGCCATGGTTACCCCATTACACCAGCGGCTAAACTTAGGAAGGGCCACAAGGGATAGGAAGAAAGATTGATACCGGAGATTTGGAAATGTAAACGATATTATCAAACAAGCCTTCATTTTACTTGGCTGAACTTAGGTTTTCCAGAGAGTAGCCACTGCTTGCTTGGCTAGATGTCCTTACAGTGAAGGTGCCGGGCCAAGCCCTCGGGGACAACCCTGAGGTTAAATCTGGGGAGTTGTAACTGTTTTGTTTTGGTTTGAACATGGGCTAGAATTTATCGGGAACTTGAATCTTTCACAGGGCTCATTCACTTTTCTGGGCTATTCTAACAAGAATCCTCAACCTGAGTTACAAAGGCTGCAGGAGCTCCAGGAACCCCTTGAAATTGTATAGAGGACACTGAATATACTTTTCTGGAGAGAAAATACCTACCTATCAGAAGGAGCTCGCAGGGACCCGTGGCCCTCTTATGGCTTAAAGTCACAGTTCTGAGGCCTCCTTAAATCCTAAAAGGGGGTCGGGGTTTGGTTGGGGTTTTAGGAAATTCTTCTTCCTTTGGCTTCTCTACACAGGTTGTTGCCAGAGAAGGTGGCTGGTTGTACAAAACTAAGTTATGTTCGTTAGTGGAATAGCTTTGTTGATGGAGCAAGAACCAGACCCAAGAATGCAGGAACACGAGCCAACTGCGATGGGCAAGGATAAAAAGGCCTTTAATGGGGCTATTTTTGGTACATTCTGCTTCCTAATCATTGACAGGCTAATAATTAATTGCTAGTTTGGAAATATTATGAAAAATTATCATCTTGTCGTTGGCAAAAACAACAGAAGACAGATTTAATTCAGCTAAGATTCTGACATGTGTTAGAAGGTGTTCTAGGCTACAAGGGTAAATAAAACCTGATTCCTGCCTTCAGGGAATTCATGTGTAGCAAAGAAGGAAGAGTAATCTTCAAATATTTTTTATGAAGTGATTTTCACGTACAAGGAGGTTCCATTTTGTAGGTCATACAGCATAAAGGAAGCTGGATAGTGTAAGACACTTACTAATGGTTATGTCCCTACATCACTTATAAATGAATTGTTTAAAAGACAGAAATGGTGTTATAGGGAACCAAAGAAAGAACTGTTATTTTCTGAGCTCCTACTAGGTGCCAAGTGATAAACTAGGTTCTTCAAATACATTATGTTATTGACATCCCACGATCACCCTACAAGGTAAATATTAGATAAAGGGATTTTATAGGTAAAGACACTGAGGCTGGGAGAAGCCAAGTCACCTGACTGAAATGAGACATCTTTGTAAGCACTGGAGCTGAGTGATTCTAAGCCAGTGCCTAACTTCTCCAGACTTCAGACTCTGACTTCTGCACTTGCTTTCTCCTGTGGATTTCATTCATCAAATACCTATTGTATATCAAACACGCTGATGGGTACTACATACACGGTCCCACTCTGTGCTCACAGTAACATGCAAGGTTAAGTGCTGTGATCTCCATTTTAGAGAAGAAAACACGGAGGCCAAGGAGGGTAGAGCTTTTATCACCTCTGTCCATCTTTATGGATTGTCTCTGTGGGAAGATGCCTGCTGAGTTCCAAAGGGGGACCACGGGCATGCCACCCACTCTCAGTTGTGTGGCATGACTCTTCTTCCTGTCTCCATGTCCATGGCACAGAGCAGGACTGAATATAGATGGGGGCAGCCAGTGCAAGGTTAACATGCAGGGCCCTTTAAGAATTTCAAGTCCACGGGAATAGAGCTTTAATTAAACCAAGAACAGAGCCCTTCTGGTGTCCGGTTCCTTGCACCTATGTAGACTTCTCTTTCGTAAGGTGGCCCTGGCAAGGAGAGAGGAATTTATTTAAAACAAACAAGCAAACAAACAAACAAGCCTCACAGGTTCCAGGGCTCATGGAGGGGGGACGCTTGCAAGAAAGGCAAAAGGAATGGAGGAAAGATGGCTTCAGCCAGGGAGGAGGGAAGGGATGATAAGTCCCGCAAACGCGCGGTGGTCTGTGTTAGCGGGTGAGCCGATGACACCGCAGAAGTCTTGCGGGTCGCTAAGAACCAGTTCTCCGTGGAGTTTCTGGATGAACTCTCTGTGAAGGGTTTTTTTGATTTATGGAATATATACACGAAAGCTCCCAAATCCCAGTGTCACTGTGGCTGAGTGTCCAGAAAGAGAAGTCTAGCAGTGGAATTCTTTTCGTTGTTGCTCTGCTCATAAACTCTGAGCACTTGGAGAATGTGTTATTCCAAACCTGTCGAGTGCCATCCACTTGACTATGTCCCTCAGCAGTTTAGGCTGAAGCAAAGTATTTCCTGTTAGACACTTCAAAGGCACCGAAACGGTGCTTCATTCCTACCAAAAGCGGACCACCTTTCCCAAAAGCCCTTGGATAATTAGTACACTCTGGAGTGTTAGCTTTCTTGGACCCAGGCCCGTGGAGTAATTGATGAGGGGTTCCCCTAGAAGTCCTTATGTAGCCTGAGACCTTAAGAGGTTGGAATTACATCTTGCAAATAACTAAGCCCTTTCCAGATATTTATAGAATGAGGCAGCAGGGTATAGTCGAAGTTGGCATCCAGAGTTGGCTCTACCACTTAATAGCTGTGTGACCTTGGGCAAGTTACTTAATCTCTTTAATCCTTTGCTTCCTCCCCCGAAAATCTCGCAAGGTTGCTGTAAGTATACGGAGATCGAGTATAAGTTCATGGCACACCGTGGGTAATCAATGAACATTTGTTGTTGAGTATTGTTGAATAACAAGCATGAGTAAAACATTGCCTGAAATTGTCAATGAAATCAGTCACCATGAAGTCTTTGCTTTATTGGCATGGCCCTTGAACTGAAATTTGGAGGACAACTGAAAGTTGGAGGAGACCTCTTCTGTGATACATTAAATCCCTCTCCTAGGGAATGGAAGGATAGCATCAATTAGCCAGGATTGAGTTGGATTCTATAGGACTGGAGAGATAGAGAAAATTCCCTTTATAGGCTCCATGGGTGTTCAAAGAGGCAGAGATTTGGCATCTGAACATCAGAGATGCTAAGTCCAAATGCCAAGGCCAGGCTAGAGACAGGATCAAGACTGGGAGCGCAGACCCCAGATGACATGGAAGGAGAAGGAACAGGGTAGGAGTAAGGGGGAGTTGCAGGGCAGATGCTGTGTGCTTCCTGGGATACCTAGGGCTTACCAGCTGGGGCCATGGAGTGCACTGTTGGTGGGTAGGGGGATGGCCAGGGGCAGTCAGACACGAGACGTAACGACCTTTCATTCATACTGGCTCTCCCCTCACCCACAGAGCATCTCTCCTCGTACTTTAGATAACACAGAGATGTTCTGTAGGAGGCAAAATAGAAGCCAGCAAAGCTCAAATCATACAATTCTGAAAATGAAAGGGCTTCCCCTATTGAATACGGGTGGTATGTGATGAGTCCCAGGCATAGACTGTATCACCATTTATGTAAGATTTTTTTTTTAAGATTTTATTTATTTACTTATTTGACAGACAGAGGTCACAAGTAGGCAGAGAGGCAGGCAGAGACAGAGAGAGGGGGAAGCAGGCTCCCTGCTGAGCAGAGAGCCGGATGTGGGGCTCGATCCCAGGACCCCGGGATCATGACCTGAGCCGAAGGCAGAGGCTTAACCCACTGAGCCACCCAGGCGCCCCTAGATTTTTTTTTAATCGAAAAATGAAACCATTCTAAGTTACCCTTTCCAGGAGCCCCGTGAGGTAGCCTAGTGTTACAGCCCAGGTGTTTGACTTTCCCAAAGTGTAAAGGTACAAAAGCAGCAGACACAGTAGGGTTAAAATCCTCACCATTGGAGGCTTCATTTGGTGTCCTGACTTGGGTTTGTCTAATAGTCAGCACCCAAGAGAGACCTGCTCTAGGTACCCAGAGGTCCAGACTGTCTGCACCTGTTTCCCTCAATACATCAAACTATTTTTTCAAACATTTGGGATTCAGAAAAACCCCAAGTGAAGTTGATTGTGGCATTTCTATTTTTATTGTTACTCCCATAGGTATTTAGAAAGGAAATGCAAACCTTATGCTTTGTGTTCAAGTACCTTTGACTCTTCAAGTCACTTCTGACAGAGCAGCTTACTTAATTACTGGGATGTTTATATACTAGCCCACAAAAATGTTTTATCCCCACCCTCCACACCCATCCTTGGAAGAGATGCAAGGAGTGAAATGAATGAAATATGGGTTCATGTTTTTTTCACCAAGCATTCATCATTATGCAACTGCATAAGTTCAGGGATTTTTCTTGGCTGTCTTATTTGTTTACAGTCAGCCCTTGATTATTTGCAGAAACAAGGGAACAGCAACATGGATCATTTAGAGCTGTGGATGTTACTAATATTTGTGTGCAGGTCTCTCTACCTCAACGACTCACAGTAATTTAATATGATGAAATCACATTGACTCTTTTTTTTTAAGACACATTTATTTTTGAGAGAGAAAAAGCACAGGGGAGAGGGACAGAGGGGGAGAGAGAATCTCCAGCAGACTCCCCACTGGGCACAGAGCCCTGCGCAGGGTTCCCTCTCGTGACCCTGGGATCATGACCTGAGCCAAAATCAAGAGTCCTGTGCTTAACCGACTGAGCCACCCAGGTGCCCTGAAATCACATTGACTCTTAACATTTCTTTCATTTCCCTCCTGCCTCCCCAGCCCACTGGAATGGGTAACACAGCTTCAGACTGGCACATTGGAGCAGACTATGGTATCTCAAGGCTCCTTATAAAGTTGCTGGTTTACCAGAACAGTTCCTTATTGTAGCTTAACAAACCTTTTCTTCTTGTGCCTTCCCAGCTAAAACAAGAAAGGTATTACTCATGTCAACAAAGAGTGGAATCAGTTTGTGGTAATATCAAAAGGAACTTGAAAGCAAGCTATAGTTTCAAGTCATTAGAATAGATAATCCAAAATTATCAGTATTGATGGACTGATTGATATTTAGAAATATTTCCATCGAAGAGCTCAAGATAGACTATATCAAGTTCAGAAGGGATAAGGTCAGCATGATAAGCTCCTGGAAGAAAGTCAAAAGTAAGGTTAAGAACTGCCCATGTCCTCAAATGGGTGTCAACAGTGTGGATGATTTCCAGAGGGAAGAGGTCAGGAAAGTGCTAGAATTTAATGTCTTAATAAGGAAAGACTGAATCTGGGTTTGTTCCACCCAAAGAAAAGACTTAGGGAGAAGGGATTATTGACTTCAAATATTTAAAAAATATTTCTCATAAAGGAGGAATTGGGTTATTTGGCCTGATAAATCAATGCGGGAAATGACTGGAAAGACCACTCTAAGCACCAAATATTGGACATCATTTCTACCAATTAGAGCCATTCTCAGGGGCAGGGGGCTACCGATGAGAGCATTTTCAGATTTTAATGTTCACGCAGGTGCAGCACAAACATCTGGGATTCCAGTAAGGCCAGGTGCCTGGGGGTACAGGCGATATCATCAGGCAGCCTGGGCTCCAGTGCTGGAGCTGTCATAACCACTTACATGCGACCTTCATCAAGTTACTCTTCTAAGGCTTGGTCTGCTCACCTGCAAAATTGGGATATCATACTTCATTTGTTTCCTATGGATGCTGTAGCAAATTACCACAAGCTCAGGGGCTTAAAACAACGCTAATTTATCACATTGCAGTTGTGGAGGTCAGAAATCTGAAATAGGTCTCACTGGGCTAAAATCAAGGTATCCTCAGGGCTGCATTCCTTTCTGGAGGCTCTAGGGGAAAATCCGTTTCCTTACTTGCTTGCATCTGGAGGTTGTCTACATTTTTTGGCTAGGGCCCCCTTCTATCTTGAAAACCAGCAGTGACCAGTTAAGTCTTTCTCTCCATGGCATCCTTTTGATAGTCTCTTTCTGCCTCCCTCTTTCACTTACAAGGACCCTTATGATTATACTAGACCCACACAGATAATTCAGGATTATCTCCCTATCTCAAGGTCAGCTGACTGTCAATTTCAATTCCACCTGCAACTTTAATTGCCTTTTGCCATATGAATTAACATAGTCACAGATTCCAGGAATTAGAAAGTGGACATTTTCAAGACATTATTCTGCCTACTACAAATACCTTACCTAAGTACCATAGAATTATTCTGAAGCTCCAATGGACCAATGCATTTAAAGTATTGTTGTTGTTGTTTTTTTTAATTTTTTTTTAATTTTAATTTTTATTTTTTCAGCATAACAGTATTCATTGTTTTTGCACCACACCCAGTGCTCCATGTATTTAAAGTGTTTATTACAAAGGCTTGGCACAGTTACTATATTGCTACTATTATTATTATTATTATTTATATTATTATAAAAATAGATCCTACATCAAATAATAGTCATCTTGGATGACTCAGAAGCCCTTAAATTCTGAGATTTGGTGATTTTCTGAAAGGGACAAATAAATACCTGTTGGTCATAGGACATGAGTCATCAATACAGCAATATGTGACATCCTTTTTCTCTTCATTTTTCTTGATAAATTTTTTCAATGCATTTATCATTATTTAATAATAGATCATAAAGTATGATTACATAATACATTGCAGTATTATTATAAATAATTTGTAGGGGTGCCTGGGTGGCTCAGTCGGTTATGTGTCTGCCTTTGGCTCAGGTCATGATCCCAGGGTCCTGGGATGGAGTCCCATATCAGGTTCCCTGCTCAGTGGGGAGCCTGATTCTCCCTCTGCCTCTGTCTGTCACCCCCCCACTGTCAAATAAATAAATAAAATCTTTTTTAAACATTTAAAAATATTCAATAAATAAATAATTTGTAAAGTTCAGAAAAGTTAAAAAAGAAACGAATCACTTATAGTGTCATCACTCAGAAACACAATATTACCTTTTTCAGCGGTTTACTTGATACACATATTTTTAAATATTTGTAATAACATGTTTTTATAGTTATATGTGCCATTTTCTCAAAAAACTTTTCTTTATATGAGTAATTAAGGCTTATTATGGAAAATAAATCATACTGTCCCCAGGAAATAAACAATTTTAGCATTATAATATCTTTTTCCCATACTTGCACTGTACGATTTTATTTACTTGAGATCACACTGTACACACTGGTTTAAAACACTATTAGCACAGTAGGGGCACCTGGATGGTTAAGTGTCCAACTCTTGATTTCAGCTCAAGTTGTGATCTCAGGGTCCTGGGATCAAGCCTACATTGAGCTCCATGCTCAGCAGGATGTCTGCTTGAGGATCATTTCCCTCTCTTTTTGCCCCTTCCCCCACTCACACTCACTCTCTCCACCACCCCCCGCCCCTGTTGATAAATAAATCTTTTTAGAAAATACTATTAACACAGTAGTATTTACAGGGTTTGGAGGGAAGCGGATATAAAGGAGCTGATTAGAGTGAGTTTATCTCCAGTGGGAATTTTATTAGTCTTCTCTGATTAAAAAAAATCCCAATGATTTTGTTCAGTCACTATGAGAGTTTTAAAGATACCATTACTCAAGTCCCTTTGCAAGTGAAATAACTGTTTGATATATTATGTAACTTTATCTTTGTGGAAGGAAAATTTGAAAATTTGACCCTCAGAAGCACAGTTCCTCGTCCTGTACGTGGTTTTGCTGTATGGGAATAAGACCAGTTTGTGTTTTATGTGACCATGAGAGGCAGCAAGAGTTACCATCTGAACTATGCAGTGATGTCGTGGTTTAAGCACACAGACTTCCTGGGTGTTTATTAAAGTCCTTTAAAGGGAGGTTTTCCCAACGTCATCAGCATTGCGCCAACTGACACCAATAATGGGAGCCATCAATTCCTAATGTTTTCAAGAATTTCACGTACGTTATTTTTAACTGGCACAACTCTCCAAGTATACGGTAGCTACTGTTGATCCATTTTACAGATGAGGAAATTGAGGCTCCACTTGTATGTATCAAAGAACATACAACTAGGTAACAGGGCAGCTGCTATTAAAACCTAGTTCGGTCTGGCTCCACAGCCTCCACTGATCCTGCTGCACTTCCCTGCATCTCTGGAGGCCCAGTTCGGTGCCCCATGACCAAGGAGACACCCAAGAAAGAGACTAGAGGAGAACCACAGAGATAATTAACAGCCCCATGAGGAAACCTTAAGTAAACCAAAATAGTTTTTTGCAGGGGAGAGTTTTTTTGTTTTTGTTTTGTTTTTTTGTTGTTGTTGTTGCTGTTGTTTTTTGTTTTGTTTTGTTTTTGTTTTTTTGGAGAGAAAAAGCAGAGAATATATTGGGACTAAGCCTCAACAGTGTGAAGGATTCACAACAGGAAATAGTGACCACACCTTACTTTTCAACTGGACTCAGGAAAGAATGAGAGGGAGAAAATGTGCTTCTAAAGTGAGGAATTGCTGTTTTGGATGGGAGGAAGATTCTCCTGGCCTGGAGACCTATTAAAGGCTAAAATGAGTTATTGAGAGAAGTTGTGGAATATGTTGCAAAGGTTTCTAAAAAGAGGAGCCAGATTCATTCATCTGGATGACAAACACATCATCTTCTCTGAGCCCAGGGGTGAGCTTATGGTACCCACTGAATGAGAGCCCTCTGCCCCCCACCCCAACAACCAACTGGAGTGCCCCCTGGGAGATCTTTACCTCCTTAGTTCCTCAGCTCCCAGCTGGTCCCCACGTTGTCCCCTCCTCAGGATTTCCTCATTGGGCCCCTGGCTGTCTTCATACTCTTTGTTCTCAGGTCCACACTTTGGCAGCTGCCCGTGTTTTTGTCCTGTTTCTGTCACACAAGGACCTGCTGCCACAGTCCTTGTCCCATCTTATAGAAAGGCGTGCTTTGCCTTAGGACCCTTTATAAATATCTTTTCCCAAATGCCAGTCTGGCCTTATCACTTGCTTGCTCCTTTGCTCCCCATTCCCTACTCCACCCTGACCCCTCAGTCTAGTGTGGCATCTCCTTCTGGGGCCTGATCATCACCCATTATTTCAAGATGCAGTCCTAAATATTCCAAACACTCCCTCCCTGACCAACCCCAGCCCTGACCTCCACTTCCTCTTAAAATCCACCTACAAGGTTTTTGACACATTTTTTCCATTTTGATTTTTCTGCTTTGTCTTCTCTAAGTCATCGTTTTGATGCTAACCTGTTATCTCTCCACCTCATTCCTAAGCTTGCTCACTCAGGGAAGTGAACCCTCTTGGGATCCACTGACCTACAAGCAGAAGGATGGTGCTGAGAACATTCCCTCATTCGGCCAGAATGTGTTGAGCATCTATTCTGTGTCAGTATTTGTACTGCGACGGAGGAAATATGGATTACCACAGCCCCGACTTCCAGGAGCCCATGGGTCTAGTTGGGAAGATGAGCATATCCAGAAGCTATCACCAATGTATTCATTTCCTAAGGCTGCCATGACATACTACCACAAACTGGGTGGCTTCCAATAACAGAAATGTATTCCTCCACAATTGTGGAGGCTAAAAGTCTGAGATCAAGGTGTCAGCAGGATTGGTTTCTTCCCAGTGTCTGAGGGAGAATCTGTTCCGTGCCTCTCTTCTTGCTTCTGGTGGTTGCCAGCAATTCTTGGCATCCCTTGGCTTGGAGCTACAAAACTCCAATCCCTGCCTTCATCTTCACATGCTTTCTCCCTCTGTGTTTCTCTGTCCAAATGTCTCTCTTCTTTTAAGGACTCCTAGTCATTGGATTTGTCCCACCCTAACCCAGGATGACGTCATCTTAACTTGATGACATCTTCAGAGACCCCCATTTCAAATACAGTCACATTCGCAAGTACTGGGGTTAGGCCTTCCACAGAGCTTCCTGGAGAACACAAGTTAACCAACCATATCCACCTTCCCTCAAGCTGTCACAAAAGAAGGAAGTACAGTATAATATGGTGGGCTTTGTTTGAACAAGGAGCCATGAATAATGAGTGTGTTGTGAGAGCACCTTACTGAGAGAGAGTAGGATTAGACTTCAGAAAGAAGGTTCCATTTGAGCTTAAGAAAGAAATGGGAATGCCCTAAGGAAAGAAGGAGCCAGGAGGAGAGAAGCAGGCTGGGCAAAGGGTAGACGTGCTTTTTGAGAGGACGCTGGATGTGAAGAGGCGAGTGGTTCTGAGGTGGGGCGGGAAGACAGGGAGGGAAGGCGGCCACAGCATGGCCTCCATGCTGTGCACGGGGTGAGTGAGTGGACGGGGAGGTGGTCAGTCAGCAGATACTTTGTGAATAGGTCCGTGAAGAGATGAATTATCTTGCAGAGTATTTCCAGAGCCCCAATTCCAGGGTTCCCAGGAACATGGGGACTTTTATACTGAAACATATTGGGTGTACAGGGTGTTAGGTCAGAGAGAGACCCAGAGAGATGGGAGATGAGGTAAGCCTCAGGGAGACAGAAAGAAGAGGGCTGTCAGGAGAGAGGCAAACAGGAATCAGCTCTGCTAACCTGGGGGAGTTCATGCAAATCAGGGCCAGGGAAACTGTGGAAACCAACCATGGGGCTTTTTTCACAAGCCCTGAACTGTGAAGCGTGCTGTTTGGTTGGGGAAGTAGAAATTCATATTGAACAAAATTCCACACGTCATTCTCTCTTCCTCACTGCCACGATTTCAG
Organism: Enhydra lutris kenyoni; assembly: GCF_002288905.1. Classification (NCBI taxonomy): domain Eukaryota; kingdom Metazoa; phylum Chordata; class Mammalia; order Carnivora; family Mustelidae; genus Enhydra; species Enhydra lutris. The sequence goes on from NW_019154086.1 coordinate 5,699,893, forward strand.
ATTCTCTCAAGCAGAAATGGACTTAGGTGGCCTCTAAACTTAGTTCAACATGGTTCTTTGTTTTTTTTGTTTTTTTTTTTTGCTTGGGTTTTTTTGTCTCCAAAGAAAAAATTTCAGAATTTATTATCCGTCTGTTATATTTTACTAATTAGAACTTTGGAGAATTATCATCCTTTTGTATTAGGGGTGTTTCTGTGATACACCAGAGTCCATCTTTATATTTAGAACTGATAAGATTAGTGTATTCAGTCTGATATAGTTTCCTTAAACTGTTCATACTTGCCATGTTTAATGAAAGAGAGATTGAAAAACAATAGATATTCTCAAGAAAGATTCCAATGATTAATTTTAATCCTTCTTTTCAAACAATATTTACTAAAGACAGTTTTAATGTATTTGTTGTTTGGCCAAAGGAATTTTTTTTAAAGACTTTATTTATTTATTTGACAGAGTGAGAGAGAGCACAAGTAGGCAGAGCGGCAGGCAGAGGGAGAGGGGGAAGCAGGATCTCCACTGAGCAGGAAGCCCAATGCAGGGCTCGATCCCAGGACCCTGAGATCATGACCTGAGCCGAAGGCAGAGGCTTAACAACTGAACCACCCGGGTTCCCCATGGCCAAAGGAAAATTTTGAAAGCAGCCTTTTGCTGTACTTATCAGGAAACCCGGTAACTCCCTGGTGAAATAAGCAAATTATCTCTCCAGAAATCCCAGGCAAATGGCCTTACAACTCCATATGTTAGGCTGCATTCCCCTCACATGAAATGTAGGTACTAATCCCTGCATTTCACTGCATCCAAAAATCAGAGCTGAGTTTCAGCTTCTACCCTGCCTCTTACTTACTCTCTGCCCTGGGGAAAGTTACTCACTTCCCTGAGTCTTCATTTTCTGGTGTGTAAAATGGAAATCACAGCTATCTCACAGGATGCTTCTGAGAATGAGAGCAGATAAATGAGTGGATGTGAAATGTTTCAGACGTTGGTGTGATACTGTGGATTATTATGGGAATTTGTAAGCAAGTACGCTGTAGCCGCTCTTGTTTCCGTGGATAGTGCTGTAATTCTTAACTGTAGTAATAACTTGTGGACTCCAGGCTTTGGACTGGCACTTGGGTTTCAGCCCCCTTCCCAGTGTAAGCATCTTTCTGTAAACACGCCTCGGAGAGGGGTCATCAAATCTCTACTTTGAAGATTATAGATCTCTACTTTGAAGATCGAATGAGTGTTTAAATTCTTTTTTTCCTTTGGGCTTTACCACTTCACCTTTTACTAAGAAAGCAGTTTCCCTATCTTCTAATGCTCTTCATGAAAGAGGCTCTCCTCATTCCAAGAATGTACTTATACCCTCCAATTGCTAAAGCATCAGGGACTTACATGCTACGTATAATAAATGCTATGTAGTCATGTTTATTGGACCTACACTTAGACTGAAACTCCTCATTGTCTAGTAACAAGATTTTTCTATTCTGTCGAATCAAGAGTCCCTTTAATCTCCAAAGTGGAGCTTTTTGGAGAGCATTCCAAACTGCCAATCAAGCCAAGTACCGTACCTTGCCTTTGAACTCAGTGGGCTGAATGTGTGTCTGCAGTCTCCGGTTTTGGATTATCATAAGGCAAGAGGTGGTAGGAACATCATGGGTGAATTAAAACCCCAAACTGTTAGTCTTGTGAAACTTACTGGAGCTATTAATGCATTCCTATTAATTAGCTTCTAATTCATCAGGTTCTCCCTTTCCTCTCCTGCATCACCTCAGCCCTAAACTTGGCCAGGGAGAGGAAGGGAGGCTCATCATCATCAGGGTTTCTGCAGACATGTGCAGTGTTGAGGCAAAGATAATAAACAGAATGCTCTCTGACTTGAGCTGATGGCCTGGTTCATGATTTGTACTTTTAATTTTGCTCTCCACCAAGTTAGTGATAACTATACTAAAGAAAAATGAAACCACCAGCAATAAGCCAATGAGTTATAAAAGAAGAGATTTGAGGACTGGATAATAATTTGTCCTTTAATAATCAAGACTTGATAGCATAATGTTAGCGTTCATAATAACCATCGTTTGTGCAAAGTAGAAATTCAGGGGAAAGGTAAACGTGAGCTTGAGCTACTTCTTCAGGAAAGGATGAGTTCATTAGTTGGGTGTTCCATGCTAGTCAAACAGTTGATAAGCCTAACATGTTGTACCTAACCTGTAAACACACAGCAACTGAAAATAGTTTTCTCTCTGAAGATGTGGCCTTGGGATGATACTCTCTTTCTTTGCACATGGTCAGTGCAGTGTCAATGCCAATGGCTTCAGTTCTTACTCTGCCATAACTAATCAGCGCTTGACATTAGACATGTATTAGGACTCGTGGCCAAAGGTACCAGCAGCTCAAATGGGAAGAATCAGATGGGGAAGGAGGTGGGGGAGACCCTTTTGAGGCAGCTCCTAGGAAAACTCCTAAGAGGAAACTACAAAGGTCTCTGTGAGGGGTCACAGATCAAAATGGCAGCAGAGGCAAGGTAGTTAATTTAAGTGAGGGAGGTGAGAGGACGTGGGGCTCTAGGGAGTGCCGGGGACTCTGGCAACCTGGAGAGCATGTGCTCTGTGTCATGGGAACAGCCAGAACTCAGCTCCAGCCAATTGCCGCCAGGTTGGAAAGCAACCCAGTACTGACAAATCCAGTATCTCAAGAGAAGCTGGGCTCCAGGTGTGTATATAAAATCCTCCAATTTAAGAAACCGTAGTGCAAGTCAAGTAAACACATTTCCAGGCCTCATAAGATCCAAGGGCCTCCAAGTTGTCACATTAGTGCTCAAGAAATATCACCTTAGGCATGTGATGGGGGTCAGTTATTGATTTTTCTCGCTTGACCTTGGTCACAAATTACTGGTGCTACACATGTAAATTGGTCTTCTACCAGAGGAGGGAATGAATGAGCTCCAGGAAGCTTAAGAGATCAGTGTTTTTGCATTGATGAAGGGTTTCTAGATGGCCTAAAGGAAATGATCCAGAAAGAAAATGAACTCAGTAGGTCAAGGCAACATAAAGCAAGGTCAAAGGCTGACTAATAAATAGACATAACATGGAAATAAAGAGAAAATACCCCATTCCTGTTTGGGGAGAAAAAAAAAAACAAAAGTCTGAGACTGTATCCAAGGTGAACAGTCTTGGGTCTTCTGGAGAAGGGAAAGCGAGACAGCCAGCAGACTCATCATAGGTAGCTTCTTAGGCTGTCTGCTTCAAGCATGCATCAAAGCAGCATTGGTAAGAGTGCGTTCTGTGGGATGCTAAAAGGAAACGCACAGGAGGGCAATCATCAAATTCATTTGGGAAATTCCAAGATAAGTATATTTCTTTTCTGTGGAACATTATAGAGCCTGTAGTGTAGATTCTAACCTCTTGACACCATGCAAAAGCAAGATACTGAGTTTCCCAAATTTACCTGACCATAGAATTCCCCTATCCCAGAGCCTCTTATGAAACCAGTATTTTCCTGAATTGACTTTGATGAAAACGTCCGCACTAGAGACAAAAGGAGGTACACGTACTCCTATAACCCCCTGCTGCCTGTGGGTGTGGGGGCAAGTAACACATCCAGAAGAATCCTGGTCAGTATCCCTAGTGACTCTGGTGTCTTGTGTAGGAAATGAAGGGACGTGGGGCAGAGGTGATGTTCAAGTCTCTTCATCAGGCATGAGTCATGATTTTAGAAGAAGCAGGCACGTATGTGGAACACAGAGCTGCTCTGTAACTGATCTGAGAATGACTGTTCTTCAGGACCATGGATCTCAGTGCTGATTCCTGGCAAGGAATCAGGAGCTTGTCCCATAAACCAAGAGGAATATTTTTGGCCAGAGACTTGAAGACCAAACAGGAGAGCTTTAAAATGAGATTTAAAGGGGATAAAGTAGAATGTTCACATGAAACTCTACAATCACAGCCCACGGTGGGGCAGCAGGTGTGAGCTAGAAATAAGAAGCCTCACAGACAAGGTGCTAAGCAGTTCTCCCGAGGAACTGGCAGGCAGGAGCAGCGGGGTCACATCCACAGTGGGGACATGTCTGCCAACGGCACAGTGAGGGGGCAAAGGGAATGGATTGGGCTTCTCAGGGGACTGAGCGTGACCTCCGAGAGACCGCGGGGATTTGGTGGGCTTGAACACACAACCAGAATGCCAGGCTCATGAGGGGGACAAGTTCACATGATCACAGTCATCGCAGTGGGTGTTAGGAGTGCATACACAAGTATCAGAAGTCACAAACATCAGAGTGGAAGCAAAGCCGAGAGCATATGGATGAGATTTTCTAAAGGGCAAAATAGAAAGGATTCTGCTGGCTGCATATACTGCAGCCTTCTCCGGCAGAGTGAGGCTCTGGCGAGTGCTTTCCTAGTTAAGATTTTTAAGACTGGCACAGGAAGAAGATGCAACAGGGATGGGAAGGGGGTTTTATCCAGGCATGTGCCCCATCTAATGAATCGTTGGCTTGCCTTGCTAACGGTTTCATGACTTAAAAGGTACAAGAAGGAGGGGAGAACTAGTTAGTCTGTATTGCACTCTGACCAGGAGGTGTCCGGCTGTTTGGTGGTGTGGAAGGCACAGGAAACTTGGGAAGAAGTAACCATATCATCATCTAGTTTTATGAGAGCAGAAGGAAGAAATAGGATGTGTACCTACGTTGTGCCCTTACTCACCTTCTTACCTCTGCTCCTTCCTACTTCCCTCTGGCACCTCCTGTCCCATTCTAAGAACTCCAGCCCAGACTTCGGGGTAGCACCAGGGATTTGAGGACACGCCATGTCCCTTTCCCAGGAAAGCAAAAATTCTCCAATCCGAAGTCAGCCAGAAAGGTGCACCGCTTGTATTTCAAATTGGAATTCAGAATCCATGGGGCCACAAAGCCAATTTTATACATGGCAATGGAGCTCTATTGTGCCATTATTCCAGGGTATCTCAGATGGCCCATTTTGAACGTTCCCCTAAACCCTGCAAGGTAGATGATATCATCCCAATGCAAGATAAAGACACTACGGCACAGAGACTAAATGACTTGCCCATGGCTACATGGCAAGTAAGTGACTGACCTGTGGCTTGAACCCAGGCCTTTCTGTCTTCCAGCCAGAGCTGCTTCAGCTCCACGTAGCTGTCTCCAAAACTAGATACATAATCAGTTAATTGGCTTTTGTAGGTTAGCCTGGGAACGAACCTCAACATCACATCGTTTCTATGGGGAAATGTGCTCAGAGTGACAGCAGCCGGCTTAACCACGGAGCTGTTGTAACCTGACCTACCATAAGTCTGGCACAGCCCCCTGTTCAGAAAAGCTGCTTGTGGGAGAGAGAGAAGAGAGCAGGCTCCTTTGTTGCCTCCGACACCGTGATACTATTCCAGTCCATCTTTGCAGTTTGAAGGACGTCTCAGATGCATTAATAGAAAAACCACTGAGTGTAGACGTGAGGACCACGAGAGGGGGACCCTTGGGTTTGCAAAACAGCTAGAGCAGTGGCAGCACACAATAAACATGGGGTGAGTCAGGACTGAGAGGACTCTCAATAGATGGAGGGGGCGCTGGACAGAAGGGTGTGCAGAGGGAAGGCAAAGCTCTGCTGTCTCTCTCAGGGGCCCACTGGCAATCACAGTAGGGAGCGGGTATGGACCTGCTTCTAGGGTTGCCTCTACTGGCCCAGATGGTTTCTAGTTTCTAGCCTTGGTTGGTCAGGACCCAGGAAGCGGCCTTCTTGGACATGAGCTCCATTCTAGCAAAGTGGCTTGCCTTTTCTAGGCATTTGGGACTTATGTTCTAATCAGCCATCTCCTCTTGCCTGGGCCTTCACTGTCCCCACCTGCCTTTGAAGACCAGCCTCCCGGGCTGATGGACGTGTGAATGCTGGTAAAGCATAGTTCAGAATCAAAAAGGTACATAGCAGCAGTGCCCTGCTGGCTCAGTTGGTAAAGAATGCGACTCAAATTCAGGGATACGCGTTCAAATCCCACATTGGGCATCCTACTTAAAAAAAAAAAAAAAAAAAAAGATACACAACAACTAAGCAGTCATTACAGAACCTTAGAAACACACATTGCCACCTGCCTTTGCCCCCTTTCCTCCAGGCACAGGATTTCTTTTTGTCCCAGTATTTGACTTTGCTCTCTGAGACCTGGGAGAGCAAACTTACTCAGAGCCCTCTAGCATCGGCCAAATTGGCCTGAGGGGGATTTACGTTCCACAAATAAATCTTCAAAGGAAGAAAAGATTGCTGAAAGCAGCCAAACTCTGTGAGATTTTTCCTTTTTTTTTTTTTTTTTTTTAATTTTTGGATGGGGGAAGGGAGTGATTTTCTCTTGGCAAGGACAGATACTGACTGGAAGAACCTTCCAGACACTCCGGCCCTCAGGAGAGGAAAACCCTAGCTGCCTCACTAGCTGTCGCTCCTGAGGGTCACCCCCAAAGTGGCAGGACCATGGGGTGGCAGGATCATCACTGTGACAGATCTCAAGTCGGGCTGTGGAAATTCTAGAGACCCCATCACCTCAGAGAGGCTATGGCTGTGAGTGTGCTTCACAGCGGGGTATCAGAGAAGCCTCACTGTGCTGGCCTGTGTGTGTCTACACACACGTGTGTCATCGATGCTACCGTGGGGGAGGATCAGATTTCAGACTTTGGCAGCCTTCATGCTGGAGTCCTGCCCTTAGGAGGAGATTTCATCAGGTGCCAGACAGAAATGGGGAGAGCTTATCAAAGGAGACTATGTCCGTAGTCCATGGAAACAAACAGTGTTGCGTGAAAGAGAAGCATCATTGTTCAGAGGGGATAGATTGTCTGGACCCCAGACTCCATCAAAGTGGTGGAGAGTCTGCCCAGTGGGTTTGGCCTTTTGTTGCTTCAGGAGAAGAGTGGAGACCAGAGGCCAGTAAGGAGGCCCAGATCACAGACTCTGTAGAGAAGAGAGCCACGGGGCCCTGAGCAACCAGAGTCGGTCAACCTAGAGCCGCACTCTCTCAGCCATGCCTGTGGCTGGGGAGATGTGAACAAAGCCACTGCACCACTGGGAATGGCTGCAGCTTTGTAGGCACTAGGTCCCCTGAAGTGGCTGACCCTTCTACTTCTCTCAGATGCATCCCAGGCACAGCAACAAGAGCCAGGGCAGGTGGAAAAGTAAGGGATGCGGACTAGAAGTTGGAGCTGGGCCTTGGATTCCAGCCAGTATGTCACCAAGGACTGGTCTGAGCTTCCTAATCTGTACCATGAGAAGACTGCTCTGGCTTAGAAGAGAACCACCTTCCAGAGCTGGTATGGTCTAGCAGTTCTGCATGCACCCTATTTTTCTTCATTCCTCATCCCTCACCACCATGGGTGCCATATTGAGTAAGATTTCTGTCAGCCATAAAGCTATTCCAAGTAATAATTTGTTTTCCCATTTTTATTATTCAACACCACCCATTTACTATGCAATCAGTGGCTCTGGTTACCATGAGGTGACCAATGTAATTGGTTTAATTCCATTCCATGGCAAAAAATTTTAACCCACTAGATAGCCTATGCAGTCTTTATTATGAGCAAATGCACAAATACTGTTTCACATTAAGAAATGTTGACAGCAACTCATGGACTCCTTTCATACTTTGGAAGATTCCTTGGAACCTGTGATCTTCTGGCTGGGAATCCCCGGACCCCAAAGGCCCCTTAAGTGCAAACGATCTGTCATCTGTGATTTTACAGGTAATTTTTCACACATGAAAATGAGCTAAGAAGTTACTAAGGCGATTATAACATAGGTTATTAAGAGGATTCCGTATTTATATTGCAAAATACATGCTAGGCATGTCCTTCCTCCTTTCTTGGCCTTCTGGTTTCCTTTAGCTCCTTCTTGAGCCCTTCCCTCTTTTTCTGTTCCACAAAATTCTACCCACCCCCTCCTGGTCTCTGGTCTCCAGTTGTCTAATCTAGTCACCACCCTAGATTTTCCTGAGTGCCGTGAACACCAGTCTGTCCCCAGTATGGAAAACAGCCAGCAAATACCTTGCCTCCTTGAAGCCGAAATACACTGAGCCAAGACAAATCTGTTGGCAGGAACCGTGGGCACAAGAGTCACACTCGGAGAACAAAAACAGCTATTTATAAAGCCTGCTTCCTGATTGCTGGGGGGTCACTTTCCCTTATAGCACAGGGGCCAGTGCCCCCTCTTGGAAAAGATTGTTTCACACACAGCTCCGTGCCTCAGGGTCATGGAGAGCCCATTCCAGTGGGCAGTGAGAATAGGGGACAGCATGCAGGGTGGATTAGATGCGGTGACAAGCTCCTGATGGGCCAGGACAGCTGGGTGTGCGGGTGACACAGATGGCCTCTACAGCACCTGTGAGGGGACAGTCACAGGCCCCTTACAGGACTTAATATCCTGGCCTTAGAACCAAGCCCACCTGCCTCGGCTCTTTTTTTTTTTTAAACCTTTGATCTAAACTTCAGTTAACACAATCACTAAACTTCTAAAGGCCCTTGGTATTCAAATAGTGTAAAATGTTAACAGATAAAGTATTCTCACTATTATTACTGACCTTCATCATTCAATTACAATCAGCTCAGGTTGCGTTTGTTCTTTCTGTGTTATCACATCTGTTTAATTTTGCTAGATTATTATTCACCTTAGTAACCTGACACTGGTCTACTGTCTTCAGTAGGAGTAGCAGTAGCTCCAGCAGTAACTCAACAAATCCCTGAGAGCAGTAACTGAAATTCTTTGCTTTGTTTTCTGATTGAGCTGAACCTTGTGAAAATTTATAATTAATGTACTGAAATAGCGTGTTGGCTAGCTATAGTTTTCCCCTGATGTGTAGATTTGGGTCTTTTAAAAAATTGTATTCAGGGGCACCTGGATGGCTCAGTCAGTTGAGTGTCCAACTCTTGGTTTTGGCTCAGGTCATGATCTCAGGGTTGTGAGATCCATCCCCACGTCTAGGAGAGATTCTCTCTCTCCATCTGCCCTCCCTCCCCACTTCTAAAAAAGAATAACCAAAAAATGAGTTTGTTGCCTAACTCTAATAATCAGATTTAACATAAAGACATATTTCTGGCTTCTCTGTAAAAGATGATAGTTCTGACAATACTGGGGCCCATACCCCAACGTGGTGACAGAGCACGTGGGCTCTCCCACCCTGTCCTGGATTGTGTTATCTCTAGTTGTTTAGAGAGCTGGGAGAAACCTTAGAAATCCGCCATTTCAAACCCTTCATTGTGCCGAGGAAACTGAGGCCAGGACACCCCAAGTAAGTCATGATGTCACATGCCGACATGTATGAGAACTAGGCCTACGAGGCTGAGTCCCTGCCGGCTGGCCCAGCACACCCTCCACCACATCAGTCCGCCCCCTCCACACAACACAGAACCCATCTTGCGGGGAGCATTTGCTCGACAAGGCCGAGAAAGAAGGCCTGAATGACTGAGTCATGACCCACTCAGGGAACCTGATTATCAAAGTCCAAACCACAAAGAGGAATACCATTACTTCAAGGGCTCCTATTTCTAGAAATAGCTGTAGTGTCCTCTTTGTAGCCTTCTAAACTCAAAGAAATGTTTTCATGTTTTCATGACTTCAAAAGTCTGTTGCCCTTCAAACTTCCTAGAATATCAGAAAAGGGCCATCAGAAGCTCCATTGCCTTTGTGGGTAAAAATGCCCAGCAGCTAGCTTGGTTTTACTTGGGGACATCCTTGAAAATGGCCTATTCATAGGCTGTCGGGATGATGACTGAATCCAGCCTTAAACTGCTGACAAATACAAAAGAACATTTTTAATTAGTCTCATTTGGCCCTCATCTGTCAAATGAGAGATTCAACTCACTCGTGTGCAATCGATGTTATTTTCTTATAAAGCCAGGGGAAATTAACAAAACCCAGAAATAGAATCAACCCATGGTGTCACTTCTGCTATGTGCCTCTCCTCCATGTGACTGAAAGCCCTTGAGGAGCCCCAACGAGGGTCTTCCGCCTCAAGGATGGGCTAAGCTGGATGGTAGTTTTGAGGTTGACCATGCATCTAGGAGTTTTGTGGACATGGAAACCTGCCCTGGGACAACTGGCTAAAGATTAGTCATCTCTAGCTAAAAGGTGATTATGAGAAGGGAAGTTATGTAAGCCAAAAAAAACTCAGGAAGAGAGATGCAGAAAAAGCATTCTAGAAGTCACTAAAACATTGTTAGTTTTATTTTCTTCAAATACACTGGCTGTCTAGGATAGACCCCTGCACTCCACTCCTGCCCCTCCCCCAGCAGCCATAGAGGAATGAGCCTTCCAGGGATGGCATCGCCTAGTAACTAGAAAGAACCGCTAGTGAGTCCTTCCCATGCAGTGAGACTGCTTGGTGCTGTGTATTTGCCACAGGATCTTCACTATTTTGTGGGATAGAAAATCATATTCCTGGGTGTCTGGTGGCTCAGGGCCTTGAATGTCTGACTCTTGATTTCGGCTCAGGTCATGATCTCAAGGCTGTAGTGCTTTGCACTCAGCAGAGTCTGCTTGTCCCCTTGCCCCTCCCCCCAAATAAAGTAAAATCTTAAAAAAAAGAAAGAAAATAATATCCCCATTTTGTAGAAGAAACGAAGCTTCAAAGAACTCCTATCACTCACCTAGCCAGCAAGTGGCAGAACACTAGCCTTTCAGATTCCAAATGCCATGTTCTTGTACAACTGAAGGTGACACAGACAGAAACCAGCACCGTAGGCAGCAGGGCAGGAACCCTCCAGCAGGGGCTAACCGTCAAGTGTCTGGGGAGGCATCTTCAAAAGAGAAGAAGGAACATTGGCGTTCAGGCTCTGGTTGGCAGGGTGGGGTAGGGCTGTCTGTCCCTCTGCCCCTTGTAGATTATCACATGCCTGTAGGCTTTTACCAAGGGCTTTGGAAAGGTGCTGGTGCTGGTCAACAGAAGGGTGAAAAGGGAAAGTGAGGCAGAAGAGAACGTACTTCAATCTGTGAAGTTTTTATTGGTAGCAACCGGACCTATTCATAGACTTCTTCTGAGACTGAAAAGAGATAATATATGTAAAATGTTTAGCAGAGTACAAAATTAAGAGGCCAGAGCCTAGTTCCAGATCAACAAAAAACTCGCCAGCACTCCATGCTATACAGATCTGCTCTGACAGTGTAGACAGACCCTAAGTATCCCTGTTGCCGCTCCCCTGGTGTCTCGGTGTGCAATGATGGGAAGCTGGGCATTTGGTTTCCCTCCTGAGCTTACAGAAGCTGAGAAAAGGGGCAACTAGGAACCTGCAGGGAGCCCTGCCTCAGATACGCCTACCAGTGAAATCCTTGGCAACAACACTCCAACATGTATAAAGAAAGGTTCTGTCTTCTCTTACATCACTTGGCTTGAAGCCAGCCTCCACCTCGGGGCCCACCAAAATGGCTGACCTCAGTCAGGCAGGGTGCTGGGAGCCATCTTTATCCCAGTAAGGGTCCCTTCCTTTCTCTAGCTCGACCCTCCATGGCCCCAGCCTTCATACTCGTACTTTCAACCATTTTGGTGGCTAGGACAGAGACAACCAAAATAACTCCCCTTTATATTATCTCAAATAAATGCTAGTGGCTATCTTTTCTGATTAAACACATAAGTGTCCTTCTTCATTATCAAGACAGTGCTTTGATTACTGACAGGTCATCAGCAACATTCAATCAACAAAATGTGTATAGGGAATGAGCGCCTTCCATAGGTCAGGACCTGTTCTAGATGATTTCTCATGCCTCTTAAACTGATTTGCCTTCCAGCTTTCCCTGTTGCACTCGGTGTTGGGGATGGTCCCCAGGGCCTGCCCCTGCGCCATTTCTGGGTGAGCTGAGAGAAGGCAAAGAGCAGGGTGTCTTCGGAGCATCTTTACCAGGGTCCGCTCTGGTCTCCCTGACTCTGTGAGACTCTGTAGATTCAAAATCAGGAGGTTCCTATGACAAATCCAATCCCAACTCCTCTCGAAGCCCCCTGGCTCCTGGGAGCTGGGAGGGCCTGACACTGTGCATCAGGCAATATATCCTAGGATGTCCTGTCACGACTGACACCCAGATCCCCAAGTGCATCCATTTAACAACCTGGGGAATGAAAACCACAGAGGTCTAGGAAGCACGATAGTGACACACAGCAGCACACCACGAAAGCACACTAGGCTCAGTGGCAGGGCAGCAGAGCACAGACAGGGCTGGGCATCACTCCTCACTAACTGGGTTTGCAAACTTAGACAACTTAATTATCCTCCCCAAATCTTAGTTCCCTTATTTGTAGCAATAGTGTCTACTTAATGGGGTTCTTCTGAGACTTGAAAGAGAGAGCCTATGTAAAATGTTCAGCAGCCATGGCCATAGGCCAGGGAAATAGAATGTATCCACTTCTATCTAAAACGTGCCTGAATTAGAAAAAGAAGTAAAAGCTCTTAAATTTTGGACACTTCATCTTCTGTGGGTCTGTGGGTCGAATGTTAGTGTCTGGGGGAAGCTATTCAAAGTATGGAAGCTCTGTGAGGCCAGAGACTCTCATTCATGACTATCTCCAAGGTTTACACAGTGCCTGGCCCATAGGATGACTCAACAGATGTTCTATGGACGGATGCATGGACGATAGGCCAAAACACTAGAGAGTTGTACTTCAGTTACAAAGACCACCACCACTGGAGCACTGATTTCCTGTGTCCCTCTCTCAGTGAATGGCACCTGCCATCTCTCACACTAAGACGAAAACTTGGGTGTTTCTGTGATGACTCTTTCTCATTCGCTCCTCACACCCAATCAGCTTTGTCAATTCCACCTTCTAATTTTTCTCTTGGAAAGCATTCTCTTCTCCATTACTCTACTGTCACTACCTTCGTTCAGGCCCTTCCCAATTTGTTCTGAATTTCTACATCACCTCCACACCACTCTCTAGGGCTCCAATCTGTACCCACCCCCTCCAAGCCACTTTCCACACTTGGAACAGAGTGACTTTTTTTTAATTTTTTAGTTTTTTTATAAACATATAATGCATTATTAGCCCCAGGGGCACAGATCTGTGAATCTCCAGGTTTACACACTTCACAGCACTCACCATAGCACATACCCTCCCCAATGTCTATAACCCAACCACCCTCTCCCTACCCCCCTACCCCCGGCCCCCCTCAGTTTGTTTTGTGACATTAAGAGTCTCTTATGGTTTGTCTTCTGCTGGATCCCATCTTGTTTCATTTATTCTTTTCCTACCCCACAAACCCTCCATGTTGCATCTCCACTTCCTCATATCAGGGTGATCATATGATAATTGTCTTTCTCCGATTGACTTATTTCGCTAAGCATAATATCCTCTAGTTCCATCCACATCGTCGCAAATGGCAAGATTTCATTTCTTTTGATGGCTGCATAGTATTCCATTGTATATATATACCACATCTTCTTTATCCATTCATCTGTTGATGGACATCTAGGTTCTTTCCATAGTTTGGCTATTGTGGACATTGCTGCTATAAACATTTGGGTGAATGTGCCCCCTTCGGATCACTATGTTTGTATCTTTAGGGTAAATACCCAGTAGTGTGATTGCTGGGTCATAGGGTAGCTCTATTTTCAACTTTTTGAGGAACCTCCATGCTGTTTTCCAGAGTGGCTGCACCAGCTTGCATTCCCACCAACAGTGTGGGAGGGTTCCCCTTTCTCTGCATCCTCGCCAGCATCTGTCATTTCCTGACTTATCAATCTTAGCCATTCTGACTGGTGTGAGGTGATATCTCACTGTGGCATTGATTTGTATTTCCCTGATGCCAAGTGATGTGGAGCACTTTTTCATGTGTCTGTTGGCCATCTGGATGTCTTCTTTGCAGAAATGTCTGGAACAGAGTGATTTTTAAAAAGCACAAATCTGATGAGATTATTACTGCCCCCCCTCACCCATTCCCCCCCAGCAGCCTCACATAAGGATGGTCCACGACACACTATAGACTTAAAGATAAAGCCCAAACACCTAAGTGTAACATCCCCATCCTTTACAGATGTGCTCCTGCCTGTCTTTCCAGCCTTACCTGGCCAATCAGCAGCCCACTCACCTTGAGTTTAGGTCACCTGCAGCAAGTTTATGCTCTTTCTTGCCCTGTGCCATTGCCTAGGCTTCTTCCTCTGCCTGGAATGCTCCCCTTTCTTTGTTCCCTTCCACAATCTTCAGAACTCAACCTTGGCATCGCTCCCCCCCCGCCCCCCGGTTGCTTTCCCTGATTGTCTCTGGCTTCCCTAAGAACTGGATGTCCCTTCTCCTAGGTACTCCCAAGGCTTAAAGCTTTGTTCGTAACTCTGTGATCTTTTTCCTTGTCTGTCCTTCCCAGGTGCCTGGCTCATGTAGCGCCATGTTTTGGTCTTCAGTATACCTAGTATACCCCCATCTAGTTCCAACACAAAGTTTCTGGAACTGATAAATGCTGTCTCACACCAAACATGCACTTTTACAGAAGCATATTCCTAATCAACATCATGTCTTTGGACAATTGTGTGACCAGTCAAGATAATTAACCAAGGATTAGGGTGTGGTTCATGATCTGGAAAAACCTATTAGAATAAACATGTGGAGAACATATGTTTCTGACCACAAGTCAAGACACATGATCCAACAAATAAGATCACATTTTTTCCTGCCCTAGAAAAATGCGCACGTATGTCCACAGCCACCCAGCCCGATCTGTCAATTTTGCCCTACTATGTTATCCAAATATGTCAACCCGAACGTTGAAATAATAGCCAATACGTACGTAGCTAATGTTCTTGGTGAGCTCACCTTGCAGCCAGGATTATGGGAAGTGCTTGGCAATCGCCTCATTTAATCTTCTCACTTCCCCTTTGAAGCACATTTTTTTTTATCAATTCCATTTTACAGGTGAGAAAACTAAGGCTTAAAGCTTGTCAGAGATTACAGAGCAGCCCCGGGCATCTTACCAGCCATAGACAAGGAATCTGATCCGCTCAGTCTTTCTGCTACACTGACCTGACCATGACCTCTTAACCTTATTAGATTATCAGAAGAGCCACATCTGGGGCAAAAATAGCTGGTGGCTTCCGGAAATTTTTATTAAAACTCTAAATCTCCTGGCAATAACTTTCAAAAGTCATGATTCAGACCAGAAGTGATATTTGAAAATGGAATCACAACGCAGGTCTCTTGGCTACAGAGATGCTCTTGCTGCTGGAGAGGAATGCTCAACCTTGACATTTATGACAGTCTGTGTTATTCTTGTCCTTGGGTCTTTTGCCATTACGGTCTATGGAGAGGCGTTGACCCTCATTTTATCCTCCTTGAGGAATCCTGTCAGGTTTAATCAGTCCATTCTCTTCCTTGGCCATCACTTCATTGGTAGCTAGAGGAATGCTTCTTCAATTCGTGACCACTGACCACCTTCATAATGATCCCTGGGGCGCTCTTGCCTCTTGCCCATCCCACAGTTATCACAGGGACTCTCTATAGCTCGAAGCCCAGGAAACGGCATGTTAATCACATTCTCCAGGCAATTCTTAGGAATACTAATGTTTCAGAACTACCCATCTGTCTCTGCATCCTCACAGCACCAGGTGTGATCCCTCGACCGACATCAGCAGCTTGTTAGGAAACACAGAATTCTCTGGCCCCAGCCCTGAATGACTAAATCAGAACCTACATCTTAATGAAGTCCCCAGGTGATCTGTATTCACACTGCTGTGCCTACAGAGAGCCAGTGATCTAGAACAGTGTTTCCTAAGATTTTTCACTTCATGGCAGGCATAGAAAACAAAAGCACTTGTTTGGCAAACCGATGAGAACGCCCACTGTGACGGCAGGGCTCAGTCGGCCCCAGACGCCAGCCTGGCCACCCGAAGACCGAGGGGATCCATAGTCCAGGCGGGCCTGATTGCAGCACACTAGTTGAGAAGCCCTGGTCTGGTTACAAGTATACCCATTTCGGCCTTCTTCATTAGGCAGAACTCCCTACATCCTGCCTATCCTTATTTCCCTCAAAATTTATTATTTCTTTTCATACATACATAGAATCAGAAAAGCTACTTCCCAGTCAACTAGATCTTAGAAATCATATGCAACGAACACAGTCTCATCTTTTATGTTCTCTTTGAGAAATGCAGAGATAAATGATGTCTTTTATTCTGAAGACTGTCTCCTGTGGCCCAAGGAATACTAGGAAAAAATAAGAGCCTTCTTCCCTCCAAAGAATGCTCCATTCCTCTTAAGCCACAAATCTGAGGTTGGAGGGCCAGGAGTGCACAAGATGGCTTCCTCTCCTGAAGACTGTGTCAAGAAAGATGTGATTTTGCTTACTCCTTCCTTAGCAAAATCTGCCAGCTTATCAACCGGACAGGTGTCCCTTCTCTTAGCCAGCCCCTCATAATGAGATGACAGGTGGGATGGAAGGAATGGAAGACCAGCAGACACACTTCTTGGTGAGACCATTTGATCAAAATGACCAAATGTCAGGACACAGTGTCTGACTTTGCCAAGCCCCCAGCCATGCGGGAATCCCTTCTTTTCCCCCCACTAAAGAACCCTTTCTTTTCCCCCCCAACTAAAGAAAATGTTGAAAAATTTTAAAGCTCAAAATGGTGAACTCTTACTTCAAAGCAAATGACAAGTTCTCCCCATAAATGAAATATTGCCAGGACCTAAGCAGATGCAATTGGGGAGTAGGGGATGGCGGGAGCTCTTGCTACCAAGCAGCTTGGTTTTTTCCTTCTCTTTCCACCTTGTCTGCAAATCTCTGTCTAATTCTCTCCACTCTGCTTCCCTCAGGCAGAGCGCGTAGACAAAGCAGCACATGTTTTGGTTGGTTTCATGTGGGACTCTCTCTTCTCTGCCCCGAGACTGTAAATACCCCAAGTCTGAAAAGTCTGTCTGAGCTTCCCTTCATACTCCAACGATACGCAAGAGAGGGCTCTACCGGAAGTCCTCTGCATTAGCCATAGAAAGGATGGCGATCAGAGCATGATGGCACTTCCCCCACTCTGGCTGGTTTTCATAGAATTCTTCCCTTGCTCCAGATGCAGAGGCAAGCATGCCTTTCTGCTGCTCTGACCAGGAAGTTCAGAGCCATTGGCAATTCAGCCAAGTAGCCATGATGTCTAAGAAATGAACGGGTTTTTCCTTGAAGTTCATAGCTGGAAGAGTTGGTGAAAAATGTCTTCCCCAATCGTCTGATGAACAAGTGCTGAGAACACAGGAGTGGGGAATACTGAGGGCTTGGGCCTCCCAGCCCTAAGAACATAGCTATTTGCCGTGGCCGTTCCAAAGACAGATTACTGAGCCAGCTCTCTTCTTCATCGGGCAGGATGAAGAACAAGCTGTGGTACTTTGAATTTGGCACCTCAGAGACCTTTGCCGCCACCTGTAAGAAGCTCCACGACCACATAGAGTTGGAGGTAAGGCTTCCCAGAACTTGGTTCTGGTCCTGGACTGTCAGACCCCCTCAGAACATGTCTCCAGGGTCCTTAAGAAGAGCTCCCGAATGGAGTCCATTTGTTGTGTCTCCAGCCTGTTCCCAGCCCTTTCTTGGCCTGTCCAGGGAGGCCCTGGGGCTCTGGGGCTAGAGATCCATTCCTGTCCTCAGCCCTGTCCCCACCGTGGTCTTGAGATCCCCCCCCTTCAGAGAGGCAAATACATAGTTGCCGGCAGCACAGGGAGACAGGCTGCTGGAAGGGGGAGAGGCAGTGTCCCAGGGCCGGTAAAGATCTGGGAGCCCACAGGCACAGGGCACATATCTCCCAGCCCAGTCGGCCTCCACTGTCACAGCTGCTTCAAGGAGCCGACTCAGAGGTACCCAGGGTCTGCTTCATGGGCGCACAGTGGCCCAGGGGGGCCTCGAGTTAATGTTCTTCATGTCACCATCTTGAAATTCTTGGTAACTTTTTAGCAGAGGGCCCTGACTTTTCATCGCAAAGTGGGCCCCTTAAATTCCGTAGCTGCCGCTGTTGGCACACTCTTGTTTTCCTCTCTAGGCACTTGCAGCAGCCTGCCTCACACGGGCTTGCCTGAGGCTTCCCTCCCGCTCAGCCCACTCCTACTGGGCTCCCCTCAGAAGTCTCTTCACCTCTAGGAGAAGGCCTCCTTGGTCTCTGGCCACCGGAGAGCCTGTCTCTGCTAGGCAGGGCCTGGGGTCGTGAGTTCCCTCAGCTACCATGCCACCTTCCCGTGGGATTCAGGCCTGTGGCCTCTATTCACTTGAGAAAAACAAGTGAAAGAGGCGCCAACCAGTTCGGCCAGGATGGGCTCCCCCAGGGCCTACCAGCGTTGTCCTTAAGCCTGCATTAGCAGTCAGGTGGGGCCTGGGCACCCCTTGGAGGAGGAGCATTTGGCTTAAAGCGGTGTGGGAAAGCCCCACCATTCCCAGCCTAAGGCAGACTGTGCTCCCAGGGAGTTTTCACAAACAAAACACAAAGCCAGAGATTCTCTGCTTCCATTTGACTCATCTGCTTGCCTCTCCCCTCCGGTTGCCGGGTTACCAACCCCAGGGTGGGAGGAGCTGGTCAGGGCTAATCCCTGGAACTTGTGCCCAGCTCAGTCAGAGGACAGAAAGGCCCAGGTGCCAGGGCTGTGTGTCCCCAGGTGGGACCAGCTGCACCTGGGAGAGGCCAAGGAGCTAGGCCACTTCTCTCAACCCCCTGCCTGGGAGATGCAGTGAAGGACGAGGCCGGGGGCTGGGCCTGGAGACTGAGCCAGGCCGACAGAGCCCGTGTGTGTGTGCATTTTTCCTGTTGGCATGATCGTCTGGTGGGGTCTCTTTAAATACACCCCAAGTGAGGGACAGCCCTCGCCTAACCACTGCCAGCTGCAGACGCACAGCGCCTGCTTGTTCTCCCTGCAGCTGGCCTTGAAACTGTGCCCAGAATAGAGCAGCTCGGCTCCCCTGCCTGTGTGGCTCGCCCTCCCAGCTCCTCCCACCCTGCCCATGCTTCCTTCTGGGCCCAAGACACAAGGCCTCTTCCTCAACCAAAGAGGGGGCTGGTGGCCTCAGGGCCAAGGACGCTGAGGACCTCTGGAGGGGGTGGGTTTGTTCAAACTATGGGTCGTTGGTGGCTTGGGGGAGCATTTCCTGTGTTCCTTATCTACCCCAAATGAGTCTTTTTAGTATGTATTCATGCAGGGAGGGGGTGGTCATGTGCAGGCCGTTTCTAAGAGCCTGCAGGATTGGGGCGGACATGGTTTCGGCATCCAGAGAGCAGTGTGGGTATGGTCCTGGGCCTTGCGATCCAGAGGACAGAGAAGCAGATGGGGGTGAAGCATGTGGGTGACGGGCTGGGAAGCCGCAGAGCACCACGGGTAGACGGGAGAGCATCAGGAGCCTCAGGGAAAGCAGTGGGAGAGACTGGCGAGGTGGCCTGCTAAAGCAGTTGCTACACAGAGCAGCCCAGGCCTGTGAAGGCCAGTACCCTCCCCAGCTCAAGGTCAGTGACCCCAAGAATATCCCCCGCCCCACAGGCATCTCTACTGCACGTCACTGTTTTCAAAGCCCAACTCAGCTCGTTGCGTAGTCACCCAGCAGCCCTGTGAGCTTCAATGGCCAGGCGTTATTACTCCTATTTCACAGAAAAGCAAACTGAGGCACAGAAATTTAGAAGGGTAAACAGAAGGAAGAGCAAATTACAAAGGGAAGAAGAAAAAGTCAGATGCTTTGACTGCTTACCATAATGTGTCCTCATTTGACACAAGCACCCGGTGAGGCAAGTATCTTCACATTTTTTAAATAAAGACACCAAGGCTCAGATGCATGAAGTAACTTGACCAAGATTCTGTTGCTGGAAGCCAGTAAGAGAGAAGATTCTAGATCTCCTGGAATGACTTTAGCTTAGAATTCACTAAACACAGATTGACCTTGAAAGTGCAAAAAATTCACTCCGTGAATTCTTCAGCGTGGCTGCACGGCTTCCTCCTCCTCCGCTGAAGGTGAGCCCATTTGGTTCCCTCTCAGCCAAGGCGGCTAGGTGGGTCTGCTGAGAGATGCTTTAGAGGAACAGAAGACACAGTCCTCAACAGCTCCCTTGAGAAAGGAATGGGTTCACGCTGGACCACAGGAGGGTCGTGGCTGTGCCTTCAAGCTTACAAAAGGCTTTCCCATGCAGCACTCCTTTCATTTAGAACATCCAGGGCAAATATTTACATCCTCACTTTATGGTTGAGGAAGCTAAGGCCGAGAGGTTCAGCAACTTGAGAAGGAGCACACAGGTTAGGGACTGAAGGTAACACATAGTAAAGTCTATAGAGTTGCTGTGAGTGTGTGTCATGCTGGTCACAATCTGGGTGGTAAGACTTAAAGCTAACCTGAGATTACTCAGGGAGGGTCTTCATTAAAATCTCTCACAGGAAACACAGTCTATTTTTCTGAGGCTCGTGGCTTATTGAAAAGGACTAGGAGACTTGGTCGCTTCTCTGGAAGTTTATGGCCCAGCGAACAGAACACATTACAGCTGATTAATATAGTATCCTCACTTAACTAGTCCTAAGGAGATTGGATCCAGGGGTCCTAGGGAGCCATGTGAGCCAAATCATTCCAGATGCTGTTTTGAGCTGCTCAGAGACTCAGGCAAGGGAGAAGACAAGTCTAGATCTCCTGCTTACCCACAGAGACGTGGCCAGGGTGGGCACCGTTAAAGGTACCTGGCCCAGACACACAAGACCAGGAGGTGAGCCCTGTTCTGCAGTTAGGCAAGTCACTTGCCTAACTGTATCCGGGCCTCAGTATTCTCGTCTATAAAATGGGATGACAGAGGTTAACCTACTTCCCAAGGCTATTATCTGGGTTAAAGTTTTCACATTTGTTTGTTTGTTTTAAACTAGCAATGAAGCTAAGGGCTCAGAATCTGCAAGCAGCCCCACATGGCGGGCGTCACAATCACCCTTCCAGAGTAGGGGATAGAAGCCGAGAGAGAGGGCAAGGAGCTCCCTTGAAGTCTACAGCCTACGAATGGTCAGGCCAGGCAAATCCTGGATACCCCTGGATGCTGGCACACAGTTTAGATCCCAGATTCTCAACTAGACATGGGGCACATGTGATCTCCTTTTATTCACATGCTTGTATTTAACATTTCAGAGAGCATTAAAAGTAAGCATGAGATTTTTACATTTATCAAAAAGAGAGCATGAGAAACATTGCCCATGCTCGCTCTGAATGCTTCCTTCCCTGTAACACAGAGGAAGGCCTATGAAAGCTAGTGTTGTTCTGGAAAATGGATGCTCCCTAAATTATGGTTGATGCTAATTAAGAAGCCAGTATGTCACCCCCACGACTCTCATCATCCCTGGTCTAAGGCTTCTCGCACGATCTCTTGTCTCTGACTTCTCTTCCCTTCTGAAGCTACTGTTAAGGTTCATTTTAATCTGATTTCACCTGAATAAACAGATAGGGGCTGGGGTGAGGGAGGGACACAGTGAGTCACCTCCCCCACCCCAGGCCCAGAATAGCTTTGGAAAGGTTCTTAGACGTGATCATAGTTAGGCGGAGCCAACCAGGCAGGCTTCGACTAGAGCACTTTATTTTATATGCTGTGGAAATTTTTCATTTTACTGGCTAAAAATAAGAACTTCCAAAATTCCTTGATATTTTATCTACTTTAAAACAATGTTCACAAGGGAAGGCTAGCTGGCCCCACTAATAAGAATTTCTGCATGGGGAGAAGTGAATCCAAATTTGGAAGCTGCTCAAAAAAATCTGTTATCCTGTGTATTTTGGGAAGCTGCACATCACTGTCCTCCCCCCCACCCCCCGTTTAATTGAGGATTTTAAAAAATGCAACAAAATCTCAAGAACAATATATCAAATACTCCCATTTCCCCCTCACTTAGAAATGGTATTTGTCAATATTTTGCTTTATTCCCTTCAAGTATTTTTTTAATCAAAGGGAGAAAATACTACCGAGAGAACTGAGTTCCCCCACAATCCTTTTGTGCCCCGCAACTTGCCTTTTTCACTCACCACGATGTTCTGGAGATCTGTCTTTGCTGATGTGGACGGAGCTAGTGCATTCCCCACGTCCTGCGGTGGTGAGCATGCGCAGAAATGGGACCCTCTGCCGCCGCCATGGAAATTCAAGTGGCCACTGCTTTACAGAGCGGTTTAGCGGTATACGCTGAACTGAAAATGCATCTGTAGGCCATATGACCCAGTAGGTTCTTTGCAACGCAGGCCTAGAGAATTTCCTGCATGCAAGCTCACGAGAGGGTAAGCACGGAGGTGCAGTGCAGCATTTTGTTATTACAACAAAATGGAACCAACCTAGCTGTATTATTCTAACACTTTAAAAAGACAGTGTGAGCGGAAGTACTAAATGCCACTGAATTACACACTTTAAAATGGTTACTTCTGTGTTATGCGAATTTCATCTAAATTTTTAGAAATTTACTTTTACAAAAGGGAGTGTGCTGGGCGCGGTGCTAGGGAGAGCTGATCCCCCTCCTGATATGGGCCTTGTCCACGAGAATCCTAAATGCTAAAACTAACATTTAGCACAGCCAGGTGTGCTGTAAAGAAGTTAATAATGAATGCATCAGATTGTTTCAAGATTGGGCAGATACCTTTAGCTACTTCAAGCCAATCAAGTGCCATTATTTTTCAAAAGAGAGAAATCAAGGGCTTTACGACTTAAGTGGCCTGGCCAAGTTCACCCAGCCACCTCACAGCTTGAGCTCCAGGGGGAGGCGTTCTCTTATTCTGCCTCAGTCTCCACCTGCAGTAGTGCACACCCTTACATGAGAGGGGAAGAAATCTTCAATCCAGTCCTCTTCGGGCATTCAGACCTTCTCAGCGTGGGCAGGTAGAGCCCTTCAGAGCCTGGAGTAATGAAGATGGGAACGGGCCAAACACTCAGGCCATCAACCCAGCCGCAAATCCAAGGGAGATGAAATGAAAACATGCTCCTGGGGAAGGGAGAGGTGAGAAGAACATTCAAAGGGATTTGCAGTTCCTGGAAAATGAAAAGGTGGCAACCTAATTATGCATGAAACCCTGCAGTCAAAGGGAGGCTGGAACAGGCCTTAGAGAGGCATCCTCCTTCTGGTCTGTTCCCTTCCTCAGTCAGGAGCAATGGCTTCATCACTCCAGTACCATCGTCCCACCGAAACCACCCAAGGCAGCACTGGCCAGCTCACAGTCCTTCCTGCCCAACGCCCAGCACCTTACTGCTGCTGGTGTCCCCGCCTCAGTTCCTTCCTCCCTCCACCTATGCAGGCCACTCGTTCCCTGATTATAAAAGTAACCTAAATTCTCAGTAGAACACTTTAAACTGTAGAGAGGCAGAGGGGAATCTAAGCAGTCAGGTCAGCACTGTTTTAATGCAGACCTTATTTCAACCCTATAAGAATACTAACCCTTGTTTCTTGAAAATCAGGTCTCTAGGAGGACTTCTGTGATCCTTCGATTTCTTAAATCTTTACCCATTTTTCAACACAGCTCTGTCCTCCCTCTCTACCTCTTTCAGCCATGTACTGTCTACAACTTTCCTCCCCTTATCCTTAAAATCTTTCAGCCAAGTAAGAAGAAATGATTTCTGTCAGTTTTCTCTTACAAAATGCCACTGTCTTCTTACAGTTTCAGCCACGTCACTTTTTTGCTCTCTTAAACGACCCCCTTTTTTTTTTATTTCCCACAAATGTGAACCCTGTATTTCACTTCAAGCCTCCATTCATCCATATGCTCTTATTTTCTTGTTCTTTTCCATCTCCTTTGTTCTTCTTGAATTGCTTTGATTTTCTTTGTCTGCAGACTCCTGGCTATACAAACTTTGGTGTCTTCCAAGGACCTTGAAATAACTTTTTTTCCCCCTTGGAATAACTTTTAAGGATGAATTCTCATGCACACGTTTTCACAAAACAGTGGGGGGATACATGGCACAGAGGCTAGATGAGGCCATAGGCAGTCTCAGATGACCCCGCATTGGGGTCATGTGACAGCTTGTCGGGCTTGGAGGCACACCCACAAGGGGTTCCTGGAAGATTGCTAGGCTAACCTCTGCCCTGGTGAGTATAACTTTTCAACGCTCAAGGTCCCTTAGTCAAAGAATAACTTCCCTAGACGATGTCCACCAAAGAGATGCATCTTCCAAGTAATGACAAACTGTGAGCTTCTGTCAGTGGGAAATTTTAGAATATTGAAAAGAATTCATCATCTTCATCTCCACACTCAAGAGATTCAAGAACCTCAGGGAATAGAAGCATTCCAATCCTTCACTGCTCCTACAACTGGGTTATATAACAGACAGGGGATATGATACACAGATATGACTTGTGCCTCTAGTGGCTAGGCCTTCATTTATCTATCTTAGTGAGATCATAAACTTGCTGATCCTAGTCTTCTACAGAAGAGGAATTAAGGAAGTAGAATTGACTCAGGAAGGGTATCTAATCTAACAAAGGATTACATAAATATTTCTGTGCACACATAAGTGTTATATCTCAAGTCCATTAGGATCAACCGATTAATAATAGCAGCGGTCATTTACCTTGAGATAAGCTCTGTCCGGGCATCTTCATTCGTGTCTTATTGAATCCTTATAACAACTCTGCATGGTATACGTTATTCCTATTACTGATACAAGGAAACTGAGTCTCCTAAAAATCAGTAAGAACTCTAAGATTGGATGAGGTTCTGGCCCAGATGCCCCCACAGTCCCTTCCCTTCCTGGAGGAGATGATCTCTGCATTACACTCTGCTTTCCACCTAAGGCACATGTGCCCGAGTTGATAGTGGGGATCCCATGTAAGATTTGGCATAACTATTAGGCCATCAGCTGTCTGAAGCAGGGTCTCTGTCTTATTTATTCTGGATCCCTGGGGCCTAGCACAGTGCCTGAAATGAAGTAATGGCTCTATAGTTATTCATTATAAAATTGAACCAAAGTGTGAAAAATCCCGTAATTAGTATAAACATTAATACAAATTACCACTTGACCAGCCTCAAGTGAGAGCTTTTTGCTGGAAGCCATGAAAATAAAAGGGACGCACCTTGCTCCATTTCAAACACAAAGGGGGAGGTGGCTGAGCTTACAGCGGGCACTCACGCCTTCTAACTGCCTTGAGTGGGAAGTCCTCCCACGCCCATCCCTGAGCTGTTGCTAGGACCTCTGAAAGTAGCAGAAGGTCTGGGACAACTGTCAACCCAGGGCAGGAAATGCCAGAGTTCTCCCACTTCTTTCCCACCAGAGAGAGTTAAGACAGCGAGTGGGCCGAGCCCATGTGGCAGCAAGGGTCCCAGGCGGCTGTGGGGTCAGAGAAAGTGACTCTGAAAGGCAGAAGAAGGGGTCTCCATTCTGAGCCCTCTCCTATGGCCCAAAAGCTTACCTACCCCTGGGCCCTGCTGGTCCCCATGGCCATCAGCCCTGCTCCGTCTGCCAAAAAGCTGGACCTTTCAGTAAAGCGCTATCCACGCCACATTGGCCTGAGCAACCCAGACAGAGAGCAAAACCTGTTCATCTGCATCCAGAGCTAGAATACCTCAATACACCAGTTTTGTGTTTGGGTTGGGTTTTTTTGAACTTGGGGAGGGTGGAGCAGTGTATAGGAAATGGCTTTGCCTTCTGTCCAACTCTGAGGCAACCCACCACCATGAGCTCTGAGAAACAGCAGTTTTGTTTTGGAAACTGGCACTCAGTGCAGGCTTGCTCCTGGAAATGAATTTGGGTCCCCCCCCCCCACCCAGCTGCAATGTTCTACTTCCAGCTTCCCTGCCAATACCCCCTTCCAGCTGCCCCTCTCAAAGGCACCATTGTGCCCGCCTGGCACGGCAACAGAGGAGGGCTGAAGAGGAAGAAAACATTTTCTGCCCATGGGATGTTCTTAAGCAGGTTGTGTACATGGCTTCAATGCTGCATTCCTTGAGCCCACACAAACCCGCCAAAACTCTGTCATCCCTGTCACAGATGGTGGCCACTTTCCAGTCTTTCTGGCCCACCGCACCTCCCTGTCAGAGAACGCAGAGCCCGCAGCTGGGTGGGCAAAGCTGGTGGGGTGGGGGGTGGGGGGTCCGGATGACACATTTTTAGTACTGCAGTCCAGCCCAGCAAAGCAAAGCTGAACCAGACACTGAATCTCTGAACTGGAAGTGGAATCAGTCCCATTTGCCGCTCAACAAAAAGATTCATTCTGGCACATTCTGATAAGTGCACATCCAGCCTCTTCCTGGATAGAAGAGCAAGCTCACTACTTTTCAAGAGTCCCATTCCATGGCTGGACAGCTCTGACTTTCCGAAAGTTCTCCTGGATGTTGAACAAGGATGTGTGTCCTGTTCCTCACCATGTCCTTCCCCTGTCAGCACTTAGAACAATGCCTGAAACAAAGTAGGTGCACAGTCCATGTCTATGGGATGCATGACTGAGATCCCCATCCTTCTCCATCCAGTGGGCCGATTTCCACTCTCTGAGGCCCACAGACCATGCCTTCTTGCTCCTCGTGTGACTGCCCTTCATAGCGCTGAAGATCTCTCTTCCACAGCATCTCCTACTGTCTTCACTGAGCTAACTATCCCCAGTTCCTCGTGTGACTCGATGTACAGACCTGTGACTCTCCTGACAACTCTTCTCTTGATAGACTCCATTTTTTCCAGTGTCCTCCTTAAAATGATGACTCCAATCTCTTGGAGAATACTCAATCTCTTTCAAGAATACTCAAAAAGTGGTTTTGTAGGTAACAAAGGACAAAATGATCAGGCGTCAGGTATGTGCTGTGTAAGTTAGACTTCTTAAGCTCACTGTTTGCATCTCATGCAGGAAAATTTCAGGTTCTTGAAGCCTACCACGAACCCGCATAAATTGGGAAAAGAAGGATCTTCCTTTGTTTCACTGAGGCGATGTTTCCTCATCCGTAAAAGTGAGGCTACAAATACCATCAGTGCAGAGTGGTAAGGCTTAGACATAAAATAATACGAAGTATGCCTGGTTCACAATAGTTACTCAATAAATGATCTATGTTAATATCATCATACAACATTCGTTGGCATTAGAATCTAACTGCCCATGACAGACATCGGCTCCTAAAATGACCTAAAACTGCCCCTCCGGCTGCAGGGAAAGCCATGTCCCCTAAGATTTACCTACTTGCCAGGCTTTTTTTTTTTTCTTTTCTTTTTCTTTTTTTTTTTTTAGTGTAGATCTTACAGGACTATCTTTCCAATAATGCTATCACCACTCATCAACACCACTCAATTTATCCCCTTTCTTCCCCCAGGATACAGATCAGATTATCTCTTTTGTTATTCTCTAGGGAAAAAACAGACATTGTTGTTTGTCCTGTCTGCTTTTCTTGTATTCCCAATTCTTGTCTCTGGCAACAGGCCCTACAGATACGCAGATAACCACTTCCTCCTCCATGACCGGCTAGAGCCAGCTTGCTTGCTGGTGCATCATTTCCAGCCCCACTTTGAGTGATGGTGCAGGTTGGTAGCTTGAGATTGGCCATAGTGGGAGTATTTATACTACGGAACACCACAATCAGAGCTGCTGCTGCCCCCCCCATACCCCGCCCCACCCCCGAGATCCTGCTGCTAAGCACTTAGTAGCACACCATTGCTTCTAGCACTGACCTGCTGTGAGCGCCTTGAAGACAAGGACTGTGTCCCATTTCTGCTCTATCCCCAGGGTCTAGCACAAAGTAAGTAGGTTTTCATCACTCTTGATAGATGAGTAAATGCTTTTGTCTTCTGTCTCTTGCCCCATGTGCCCTAGTCTTGTTACAAGCCGTTCAGCTATGGATTTCCCTTAGTTGTGACCAGAGGACTACTTGCAGACTTGGATTCACCTTCCTTATCTCTCCCTAACCTGGACATTCAGTGCACTTTATTTGGCCAATATATTCCTTCTTGGAAGCTGTGGGAATGTACCTAGAAGGAAAGAAACTTTGTCAGTTTTCTTTAAAGAACACTTTGATTTCTATTTGGGGATTTCACCTCTCTACCTCCCTCCCTCCTTCTCTCTCTCTCTCTCTCTCTCTCTCTCTTCTCTCTCTGTCTCTCTCTCTCTTTCCTTCATCCCTCCCTCCCTCTTTCCTTCCTTCCTTCCCTTCCTTCCTTCCTTCCTTCTTTCCTTCCTTCCCAGTAGTGATATTGGACATCTGAGGTGGGGAAGACATTCCAGGTACGTTGAAAAACACAGAGCCGTGTAACATGTGGTCCCTGTCCTCTGGGAGCTTAAAGTTTCCTCAGAACAGAAAAGGAAAAGATTGGTTTCTACGTAGAGCGTTGGGAAAAGCCTTATAGAGGAGATAGCTTTTGAGCTGGAAGGGTAGGATTCTAATAGGCATAAAAAGGTGATTGGCAATTTAGGGAGTGAGTACAGAAATAAAAGCAAGTAGGCCCAACTCTGTGGCCTGTATGCAGACCAGTTTGGGGTATCATGACTGGCTTTTGCTAGGGCCCAGCTCACCCTCTTCCTCAGCTACTCTCCTCTTTCCAAATCAAAGGATACCCTGAACCAGTGCTCAGCCTTCCTTCCCCATAATTTAAGTTACATTCCAGCCTGCCAGGCCAGTTCACAGAGAGAGCACCCTCCCCACCCACCAAAGCAGAAATGTGGCCACTATGAATGAACACTACCACTCATGCTCTCCTGGGCCCTACAGGACCCTGGGACTGTGGAGGATGGTACAGATGCTTTCCCTTTTCCTAATGCCTATCAGTATCCTGTTCTCTCAGAAGGGTTGGGGGGTGGTGGGGAATCTTAGTCAGGTCTTTATGTCAGCCATTCCTCTGCCCTTGAGCATATATCTAAGGCCCTGACATAGAGCCCAAGCATCAAGTGAGGCCTGCCTCTCTTCATGTCCATCCCCCACTCACCCCATCAGAACCCTTATTCAAGCGTGTCTGGATATCGTCCACCTCTTCCTCAGCCCTCTCTCTTCCTTCCTAGTAACTGAGATACTATTTTCCCTAGACATCACCCAGTACTTCCTTACTTCACTCTTCAAAAGACACCCCACCCCCAGTTCTCACTCACCAGGGTAGGAAAGGACTCCAGTGTCATCCCCAGACCAATGTCCACCACTGTCTTCAGCATCTTCTCTTTCATTCCAATCTACTTGCATTCTAGGCATCCTCAATGTCCTCCTCCCTCTGTGCATTTATCCAATATGTATTCATTGAGTATCTTCTCTGCCTCAAACCTCCATGAAAACCCTTTCCTCAGTCATACTACCCTTTAGATCTAATCTTCTTTCTCCAGCCTCATGTACCCCCAAAACGCATGGCTGTTCTGACTTTTCCCTCACTACTACCCCTATTCACCATGCAGTCCCTAGTTAAGCCCTAGATCATCCAAGAATTAGCTGTGTAATCTAGGAAGGCCACTTACCAGCTCTAGGTCTCATTGTTCTCATTCTGGTAATTAGAGATTACCAAATCTAATATTCCATCTGGCTTCACCATTCTAAGATTTTGTGCTTAGGCCTTTATCCCCCTGCCAAAAACCTTCTTTACAAAATCACTCATGACCTCTTGGTTGCCAATCCAAATGACCAAAAGTCTAATTTCAGGCCTGCTGATTCTGATTAGTTCTGTGACATTGAACCATTCCAATTTAACTTCCGTTTTTCCCATCTATAAAATGAAGTGAGTGGACTGAATGACTTTTAAAACTTGATTCCATGAGAACACAGTCACAGAGGAGAGAGAGCCCTCTTGGAGAGTGGACAGGGAAGAACTCAGAGAGAAAATGACATTTGTAGATATTCCAAAGAAAGGCACAGAAAGAGTACTAAGGTGTCCTCAAGGGTGTCCTTCCACTAGGGGACTATAATAATGGGTCTAGACAATGATCAGCATCCACTATTTAAAAGCTCTAGAAATGGAAGTTTCAGGCTGACCACACTGGAACCCACTAACCAATCTGAACATAACACCACCACCACCAACAAAATGAGATAAGCTATAACCACCTAATGAGATGCACTAGGAAATACACACCCCCTCTGATAAAGTAGTCTTGCCAAAAAGTCAACCCAAGTGTCAACTATACTCAAATTTTTAGAAGTTAAATGAATTAATTGATCAAATTTGATTTAAAATGTCACCCCTGAATCTGATCAAGCCCCTAGATCTGTAAGTACCACCTTAGTGAACATACAGGAGATAGACTGGGAATCTGTTTAAAAGAAACCTCATCAAAACCAGTTACATACTATATTGTGGCTAACTGAACATAATAAAAAAATAAAAATAAACATAAATAAAAGACACCTCAGATACAGAATCAGCAAAATCCAGAATCTGGGAAGCTACAGCCTTACTTCTCCTAGTGTGGTCCATCACACACAGCACTCAGGATCACTGGCAAGCACATAGAAATTTTAAATGCAGAGTCTCAAGCCCTACTTCAGATCTCCTGAATCCCAATCTGCATTTTAATAATCCTGAAGTGACTTGTATGCCCAGTTGGCCCATTTCCTTCAATAAATGTTAAACTATAGGGAAAAAGAACAAGGAATTTGTAGATCAAAAGAAACCTAAGAGGGGCACCTGGGTAGCTCAGTCAGTGAAGTGTCTGCTTTCGGCTCAGATCATAATCTCAGGGTCCTGGGATCAAGTCCAGCATCGGGCTCCTTGCTCAGCAGGGAGTTTGCTTCTCTGTCTCCCTCTGCTGCTCCCCCTGCTTATGCTCTCTCTAGCTCGCTCGCTCGCTCGCTGTCTCTCTCTCAAATAAATAAATATTTTTTTTAATTTCAAAAAAAGAAACCTAAGAAACATATCAAACACATCCATAGACCTTTCAAACAAACCAATTATTTTTAACAGTGAGACTATCAAGGAAATTTGAACAATTACTGGGTATTTATTGATATTAAGGAATTGTTACTTTTTAAGAGTGATAATAATATTGGGTAGTTCTCTTTTTAAAGACTTGTCATCTAAAGGTACATACAGAAGTATTTGTAGATGAAATGAGAGAATATCAGGAACTTTTTATTAATAAAGATTTTGGGGGCGCCTGGGTGGCTCAGTGGGTTAAACCTCTGCCTTCAGCTCAGGTAATGATCTCTGGTCCTGGAATCGAGTCCCGCATCAGGCTCTCTGCTCAGCGGAGAGCCTGCTTCCCCCCCCACACACACCTCTCTGCTTGCCTCTCTGCCTACTTGTGATTTCTCTCTCTGTGTGTCAAATAAATAAAATCTTTAAAAATAAATAAATAAAAGTTTTATTTATTTATTTGAGAGAGAGAGAGAGCGTGCACAAGCAGAGGGGGAGGGGGAGGGACTAGCCGACATCCTGCTGAGCAGGGAGCCCCATTCAGGGACTTGATCCAGGACCCTGGGATCATGACCTGACCAGGAGGCAGCCGCTTAACCAACTGAACCACCCAGACACTCCCTATAAAATAATTCAGTATGGACATGGGGAAACAAACTGAGGTACAGCTAAAACCAGATTTAACTGTGAGTTGCTGATTGCTTAAGCTGAGATGTGGGATACATGGGATATATTATTCTAATTTCCTATGTATTTAAAAATACCCATAATAAAAATTCAGAAAGAAAGAAAGAAAGAAAGAAAGAAAGAAAGAAAGAAAGAAAGAAAGAAAGAAAGATCATCAAAGATGGGACAGACAAATCTAGATAAAGCAGTGCAGGTTAAGAAAGAAAATGTCAAGCCGAAGGGGGAACAAATGCCCCAGAGCGGTTGAGGCCTGGGTTACACCTTACGATCTGGCCCGGGAGGGGTCATTCCAGAGAGCAGACAGACACAGCCCCAACCGCAAGAGGATGAAACAAAACAATCTGCGTTCTAAAACAGAGAAAATCAACGTAATCCGTGGCCCCGTGAATCGAGGTTAGAAGAAGGGAGAATTTCCTAGTTGCTAAAAACTGAAACAGGTCATCAAGTAAATTATGGGATCTCCTTCTCAGAGGACCTTCAGAAATAGGATTGACGGGGCTGGAATGGAGGCGGCCTCGCTCAGCGGGGAGGAGGTTCAGATCCGCCGCCTTTTTCAGGTCACCGAGGCCGGCAGGCACTGGGGCGCGGAAAAGCCTGCAGCCGCAGCAGAGAAGCATCAACGCCTCCCGCATTTCCTACGCTCTCGCGGGTCCTGGTTGTGCCCAGAGTAACGGGAATTTTAGGGATCCAAGAGATGAAGGCCAGAGGGCAGGAGAGGGCCGTTGGGGATGGGGGGAGGGGAAGGAGATACGTATTTCCAGTGCTTTGCATTTGCACAGAAAGGCGCTCCGGCTCCCTAACCCAGTCTCTGCTTGCTTACTCACTAGCCTTCCACCAGACGAACCAACCGTCCCCAGCTCACAAAAAAAAAAAAAAAAACAAAACTACGGGCACTGTGTTGCAAGGGGGGCCGTGGTGGACGTGGCGGACAGCTGCGGGCCGGCGCAGCGGGGCTTGGGAGGAGGCGGGCGCGGGAAGCTCCCGGCGGGTGCTCTGGCAGATTCCTGAACGCTTTCCAAGGTCGCAGGGGTCGAGCTGAACCCGGAGCGCCCCGCCCCGCGCCTGCAGCGCAGCCTCGGACCCTGGCGGCCGGTCGTCCCAGTGTGACTGCGAGCACGACTTCGGGCGTGTGCGAGCTCGCCGCCGGGGACAGGAGTTCTCTGTTTGGGCCGCACAGCAGGCTATAAATACCTGGGTTCAGCGCAGCCTCAGCTTGGAAGGGGGCCCGCTAGCCCAGTCCTAGGTTGGGGACGGCTAATAGTGCGCTCGGGGACCGTCCGCTCTCCTTGCACTCTCCCCTGAGCCCCCTCCCCCACCCCACCTCCAGCCGGAGCAGGGGGAGGGGGCCGGATGACGTCATGGAACTAGGTGGAGGATTTAGCTCAGAAACCCACCGGGGAGCAGCCCTGGGGCCGACGTTCTATTTAAGCAGACGTTGTAAGACTCTAGGCTCCACTTTCCCAAATCCAGCATGGCAGCTTTCCACCTAACCAAGATCTAAGCAGGGTTGGCGTTCTGAAAGAAATCAGTGTGTAACGTCTAGGCCAAGGATCCTGGAGAATGGGCCTGCAGGGATGGACTGGCAAGGCTTTCAAAAGCATGGCTGGGGCCAAAATGCCATTAAAATTCTTCCAGCAAGGTCTCAGGTAGTGGGACCGCTTTGAGGCTGAACTATGCCTCGTGGCACAGCTAATATTATTATTAACTATAAAAACAATGCAAACAGTTATGGAATGCTACTGCCTTCCAGAGACCCATCAAACCCTGGAAGTAGAAGTCATTCCAACACCCCACCCCCATTTTACAGATGACAAACTAAAGTTCCAAGAGGTTAAGGAGCTCTGAGGCAGGATTTAAACCCTTATCTCTTTGTCTTCGGGCCCAAGCACCCTCTTTCTGAGACTGCATTGTCTCTCGGTTTTCAAGTAGGTGCATTCCAAAGGTGATGGCACCCAGTGTCCAACAGCCTCCAGGCTCTCCCATCTCTTCAATTTGTCCCAGTCTGCCTATGGCCCAAGACATAATGGGAGAAGGGGACAATCCGTCAGAAAGCAAAGGAAGGACTGTTTGCTCTTCAAGAGAGAGGTTAACAAATAACAGAGTTAATAGCTAACATTCCTAGCTAGTTATGAATGGAGATGGAGGGGACAGGGTACACTTAAAATGACAGCGGGAAGAAAGGTGACTTTGTGGATTACAGTGTGCCAAGAGCTGTACTGTGCTAGTGGTATACTTTTTTTTTTTTTAAACAAAGTTGGCAACAAGGCAAGATCTAATACTATTATCCAACATTGATGTGCCAGGCACTGCTCTAAGTACTCTGCAAGACTGAGTAGTGGTGGGAAGATTTCAATTATTCAGACAACAGCTGGAGTTTAATTTTGCTATAAGTCTAGCATCAGCAAAAGTCCCGATTTGCCTCATTGACTCTTTCGTCTCCAGAGTAAGACCTGGCGTCTGACTGCCTGGGTTTGTGTCCTTGCTCCATTAGCTTGTAGAGGGGCAAGTTCTGTAGATTCGGAGCAGGCACCTTACCCCCGTGAGACCCTGTAGTCTGGGGGCAGCAGTGTTGCTGTGAAGATCCCAAGAGAGAGCGCAGGGGAAGGACCAGCACATTGCCCAAAGAAGCTCTTGCCAAGCAAAAGCCGCTCGTTCTGTTATTATTGTTACCTCTAGAAGCGGAAGGGGCATTTTGACCCACAGTAAATAAATTGAGATGCTGTGGAAGTTACAACAACCCAGAGCGAAAGTGACCGTTTTGTCTCAGAGGTGATAAGGGTAAAGGACGGCTGTGCTTGACGCAGAGTTGAGCCAAGCTAATTTCAGAGAGTTTGGAAAAAGTCTGACCCACTGGGATTCTAGACTAAATCCTTAAATAAGAATTTCTGTATAAAGGATAGGAAGGATGGAAGATACTCTGAAATAAATTGTTAACAATTCATCAGTTCCATTGGGAAGAAAAAGGAAAAGAGTTATGAAAACCATCCCGACTGTGGCGGGGAGCTCTGGGTCAGGCCCATGCTTTCAGGAGACTGTACACATTCGTGCAAAAGCAGGGTGTGACCATGCAAGCGAGTGTAAATGCACAAGAGCAACACAGACCTGATGCTAGAGGCCAAGCAGAATATGAGACAATGAAGCAAAAGAGAACATGGTAAGAATAGCTCATTAGGACTCTGACCCCCGAAAGAATGATCCGTTCCAGATAGAGTAAACTTAACCAAAAAAAAAAAAAAAAAAAAAAAAAGGACGAACAGATGCTAAAGGTGGGTACCAGACCCCAGGGTAGAGCAATAGAGAATTAACTGGCCTTGGAAAACACACCCATTAGAATCCAAGTTGCTGGACAAGCCTACAGATGTCTTTCCTGGGCCGCTTTGACAAATCTAGAAAACAGAGTGGGATTCAGCCAATGAGAAACAAATGGACAAATGCCCCAGTTTTCAAAAAATTAGAAAAGGAGACATCCCAATCCCTGGCAGGTTTCTGAAGGAAATTATTAACCAAATATTTGCCCTTTGCACACAGATAATAGTGATTTACTCTGAGTTCTCTTATTTCTTTTCTGACAGAGAGAGTAGGATGGTCATTTAGAAAAATGCTGTTTGGTCACAGCACAATCTTGTGTTTTAATGTAGAGAACACAGGATTGAGGTCTGGAGACGTGGAGACTAGTCTGGTTCCACCATTAGTAAGTTGAGTGACCACAGGCAAGTTTCTAAACCCTTCTGGGCCTCGTTTATGAAAGTTGGGGCAGGTTCTTTTAAGGCGCTCTCATTTTTAATTTCCATGATTCCACACTGTAATGAAAAGGAGACTGAGAGACAGTTCAATCCAGAGGATACACTCTCCCCACCTCATGAGGGCTGTGTATTGTACAGTGTCTGCTTTGTTAGACTGACCAAGGAGAGGGCTCGTTCCCTGTTTTTGCCCTTCATATACATGCATTAATGATTTAGTCCACAAATGATAGGACGGCTATGGCGAGGGGTCATAGAATGAAGGAACTAGATGGAGGAGGAGACTTGGGCTAGAAACCAGATGAAACTGATCGACATAAATGTAAAGCCCTATGTCTACGTTATTAAAAAAAAAATACCTACACAAGTTCACAATAGGGAAGAGCAGGCTGAGAAGTACATAATGGGCGGATGGTCCGGGTGTCTGTGATGACCACCCATTCAAGCTGAAGCGATCCAGCTGTCATCTAGCTGCTAACAAAAGAGCTGGTGCCACTGTGATCATATTTAACAATAAAGATAATGATAATGGGGGACATGTGTTGTGTACTTCCATGGGCTTGCCATGTTATCTCATTTCTGGGGGAATGACAGTATGAGAGGATCCCAGCCCCAGGATGTGCTCCTGCCTTGGCCACCTATGCCATCAGATCCTGGGGCAACGCCGGAGAACTTAAGAGAATGGGAGACTAACCAGCAGTAGTCTTTGCAGAACAGGGCAGCCAGGACAGGGAAATCTGAAAATCAGGTCCCACAGGAGCAACTGAGAGAGCTGACCATGTTCAACCCAGAGGAGGCACAACCAAAATGGCAGTGGGAGAGGGAGGAGAGAGAAAGGGGCCGTTAGGACTTAGGCTCTGCCTGCCTGCCATCAAGTCTGTGTACTTCCATGTGTACGTTGTATGATTTGGGGAAAATTGTTTAACCAATCGTGTGTCTCAGTTTCCCCATTACGAAGAGGAGATAGTCACAGTAACTGACTTCCAAGATTATTAGGAAGGTACTAAATGAGCTGTGTCCAAAATCTTACCAGGCAGGTGGCAATGCTTGATACTTGTGAACAGTGATAGTGACGATTGTCATCATGTTGCCGGTGGGCTGTCCCCATGGAGGAGGAAGGAGGGTCATCCTGTCTGGCTTCAGAAGGGAAACGAGGACCAATAGGTAGAAGCAGGAAGAAAGAGAATCTGTTTAACGTAAAGAGACAAGCTTCCAAACAATCAGAACTTCCCCGTGAAGAAATGAGTTTCCAGTCATGAGAGAAACTCACTCCACTCCATTTTGTAGTCGGGGGACAAGCCATGGGGATGATAAGGTACCATAAATTAAGAGCTTTGAAGAAATCAGGAGCTGAGCAACTATGAATGGCAACAAGCCCTTCCTTCCTGTTCCTCGTCTGTTGAGAAATCTCTGGACGTTTGGGTGTGTAGGTAACCCCAAAGACAGTGGATTTTTGTTGCATGCTTTTCATTTTTCCTGCCTCTCAAGAACTAAGATAAAGACCTTGGGCTTTACGGTCAAAGTCCCTAACTTTGAGTTCTTGCTCTTTTATGTGTCAGCTAGACAACGTTGAGTAACTTAACTCCCCTCTCTGGGTGGGTTGTTCCCTTGTGTAAATGAAGAAAACTACCTACAGTTTTGCAGAACCATGATCAGAACTAATTCATTTCTTGCTGCGTTGGTAAAGAGTATGCCAAAGGTAGGCATATTTGAGACAGGCACATTCAGGCCTGCTGGCCTTTTGTTACCTGGCGGAGGATGCAGGTGGTGGAGAGAGGATAAGGAAACTGCAAGGTCAGCAGGCATTAGGGCCAAAATTGCACTTAAAATGCAGATACGAGAGACAGGCGAATTCTGAAAGCCTTCCAAATCTTTTTTCTTTGTCATTGAAGTATGCTTGACACACAATATTACATTCATTTTAGGGGCACAATATCGTGATTTAGCAACTATATAGCTTATGCTGGGCTCACCCCAAGTGTAGCTCCCATCTGTCACCATACAACGCTATGACAATACCTTTGACTCTGTTCCCTGTGCTGTATCTGAAAGCCTTCCAAGTCTTCCCATGTTGTCCTCATCACAGGAGGGATAGGATAAGACGGGGTAAAGTGAAACTTATCTGTCCTTTGTTCAGAATCTACTGTGTGTTAGGTTCGGGGCTCAGCGTCCCACCATATCGTCACATTGGTTAGTCAGGGACAGAATTGATGATAATGAGGTTGGACCAGAGAACATGTTTGCAGTTGTCTCGAGAACCATCCCTGAGCCCTTATAGATCTCTAGAGGATCTCTGAAGCCTTGTACTACCGTCCTCAAAGCTGAGCAGGATTGTATCTCCCTAACCCACTGCAGGGGCCAAGGCATTAGGCCTCCGTCACTTTGCCCCAGGTTGAGCATCTGACAGAGGCAGGCTGCTGGCCGAGGGCCCATCACACACCTTTCACGAGAACTCCTGCCACACACACATACAGCGTCTTGGGTTGGGATACACTGAGAACACTAACCAATGATCTTTTCTCTCTGCCCCTCAGTGTGACGGGGTTGGGGTGGACCTGAGCAACATCTTTCTTGAAGGCATTGCCATTCTCAACATTCCCAGCATGTACGGGGGCACCAATCTCTGGGGAGAAACCAAGAAGAACCGGGCTGTGATCCGGGAAAGCAGAAAAGTCGTCACTGACCCCAAGGAACTGAAATTCTGCGTGCAAGGTAAGCAGGGCATGGGGAAAATTGCTCTCGGTTGGCGCCCTAGTGAGAAGGGGACATTCAGATGGGTGTGTTAGCAATCTGTATCAGGGCCTACAGCAGGCTCTAGAACGTCCTACAGCCCAACAAGGACCCATTGCTCTGGGAATATGCCATTTCATCATCCCTTTTGTTGCAACATTTACTGTCCAAGAGAGAGGAGAAAATTAACAATAAGGGAGCCCTAAATGACAATCAGCAGTCAGACTGAACTCTGAGGTCAGGAGTCAAACGCTGCTCTCAAGGTCACCAGTGCCCTTCCGTAACTAAATCCAACAGTCACTTCTCACACTTGATCTTCCTTCTCTCAGCAGCGGCGTTTCATCTAGTCCCTGTTCCTGCAGATACTAGGATTCCACAGGTTCCTGTCTTCCTGCTCCTGCACTGGTTACCCCTTTCTAGTCTCTTTCACTGATTCCCCATCTCTGTCATCTTTTAGTGCTGGAGGCCCCCAGGCAAGGGCCTCAATTCTCTTTTCTGTCTGTCCTCACTCTTGATGACCTCATCCAGGCGTGAGACTTTATTTAAATACCACGTGAGCGTCAGTGACTCAGCATGCCCAAAACCGAACTCCTGATGTCCCTCCCACAGACCTTCCCCACCCATAGCCTTCTCCATTTCAGTTGATGTTAACTCCAGCCTGCCCGTTGCTCAAGCCAAAACACTTGGCACCATCCTTGACTCCTTTTTATCTCACACCTCCCATCCCACCCATCAGAAAATCTGCTAGCTCTACTTTTAAAAACATCCAGGATCCAGTCACTTCTCACCCCTGCATTTCTGCCACCTTGATCTGAGCCACCTTCCTCTGTCCCTTGGATTCCTACAAATCATCCTAACTGGTTTCCTTGCTTCTATCCCTGCACTGTAGAGTCTGTCCTCAGCACTGCATCGGAGAAACCCTGTGAAAATATGTCAGATTATGCTACTCTCTGGCTCAAAATCCTACAGTGGGTGGGTTGGAGTAAAAGCCAAAGATCCGTATGTGGCCCAGAGTGCCCTAGATGGTTTGGCCTCAGGTTACCTTAGTGACTTCATCTTCTGTTACTCCCCCCTCATCCCGCCTCTGTTACCATGTCTCCTCTAACAGAGCAGGTTGCTTCTAGGAACTGACTATACTTTCTGACTGGAACAACTGGGAAGTATGCCTTAGAGGCCATCAGCTGGACCTCCCCCTCTCAATCCACACGTTCACCCCTACACCTTACCAGCCATTTCCATCAATGAACCAAGTGGGAACTCAATCAGAGTACCCGGGCAGCTCTGATTCCTCCATGGTTTGGATGAATGGCCCCCATTGATCCTCAGGGGTCTTAACAGACTGGTGAGCTGAGGGAGGAAAGCCATGTATGAGTATGAGGGTATTGGCAAAGATACCATGTCAAGAGGCAGGAGACTGGGTTCAGGTCCAAGTACAGGCTCTAACCTATTTTTGGCATCTCACTTCTCTTTGTTGTAAAACCAGGATCTCGTGTAAACTTTTGATAGCTGAATGAATGGGGTTGAGCCAGATCATTGGTTCTTACACCAGTCCTGCTTATTGAAAATGAAGATTCCTAGGCCCTACCCCAGATCAACCTAATAATCACTGGGTTGGTTCCTAAATTTGTAATGAGGTCCCCCAGACAACTCTGATAGGCTGCCAGGTTTGAGAACCACTAACACAGAAAAAGTATGTGTGGATCTGGATCTCTGTTCTTTGATGTCCCTGGCTGAAAAGCGTGAAGACTGGATGTGATCCTACCACAGAAGGAGACAAAGCTTGGCTGACCATCAAAGGGAGGGGTTACTTGCTCATTTCAGACCCATCTGTTGGACAGTCAGATCGTTCTATTCCAAGGCAAGATCATCAAGAGGTGTCATCTCCACACCTCCAGCCTTTAAGAGAGGACTCAGGAGTTTTTATTTCTCTGTTGCCCTCTTAAGTCCCCTTTGTTTCACACAGTAAAGTTTTCAATTTGTGTAAATTATTAAACTGATTAATGTGTTCCTCCTTCCTTCCTTGGCAAGGGAAGTTGTGGTTGCTAGCAGAGGGTGGGGGAAGCTTTGGAGGTTATAGAAACTTTGTACAAATTTTCCCACCCTGGTGCTCCTACCCCAACCCCCACCCTGACATTCAGTTCCAGCAGAACAGTATCAGGGTAGAATCCTTCCCCTACCCCTGCCCAGGGTATGGGAAAGCTCTTGCTAAAGACATGTTCTGGTTAGGACTCAAGGACTTATCTTCTCCTTACATATCGGCCCATGTATCTTCCCCTTCCAGCAAGAGTAATGTATCTGCTGATCACTCCTACCCATCACCTACAGGAACTCTCTTCCCCAAATCCCCCTTTCCCACCCCCAGAATGTGCTTTCAGTGCTAAAAACGAAGCTACTTCCTGTTCTTTAGATGAGGACATGAGCTGATCAGAGCAGAGGCCCAAGAGGGGCCTGGCTTCTGGGCTTTACAGAGACAGCAGCATTGAGTTTTCTGAAAGGGACATGATCTCATTTAAGTTGAGATGTTAATGGGGGAAAGCTAAAGAGACAACCTATTTTAGTAGAAGAGCATTGGCCTGGGAGTCAGGAGACCTGGGTTCCAGTGATACTCTGCTTCTCGCTAGTGTATGATGTTGGGCAAGTCTTTCACCCTGCTGGGTTTCAGTTTTCATTGTCTGTAAAATATGCAAGTGTGACAATCACACAGGCTTCTATAGATCATAGCTTCCTTGCAGATCCACAAAATTAAGGCATGGCCAGTTTTCCGTCTAGGTGGGCTCCTTGAGCTAAATCATATCACATGCTCCCTCTGTCTTTCAGTGTGTTTTGTTTCACGGTTTTTAGGCCAGCTGCTGAGAAGGCAGGCATCTCTTCTCAACAGGCTTCATGTGCTGGGATTCTTTACTCCTTGGCGGTTTCATTGGGATTGGAAGTGAGGAAGAAGTCAGGAGGGAATAGTGGGAGGGAAGCGATTTCTCTCAGGAGGTTTAAGAGGAAATGACACTAGAAGGGGTTACTGTCAAGCCTCCTCATCACAGATCAGTCTTTCTACTTAGAAGAGCAATCTAAGAAATAAGGTCATTCAAAATGAGCATGGAGTGAGATCTATACAAACACTGCCTAGTTAGAATGCAAGAGTGCTGGGAAAAGCACCACACTTGCAACTGAATGACTTGGGTTTACATTTAGGCTTTACACCTTCCAGATTTATAAACTCGACTTCCTGAGAGTCTCAGCTTCCTCAACTGTAAAATGGGCATAATAATATCTAACTTATGAAGATGATGGATGTGAAAGTGCCTGGAACATAGCATAAGCTCAAACTTAAAAAAAATATATTTCCTCTCACCTTTTATCCTAGTTTATTCTGGAGCGTACCAGTTGGATTTCTGATTTTGAAGTTCTTAACTTTAGCATTGCCATCTACCTGTACTAACAATAAAAAGGAGCAGAGCTCCTGCAGAAGTCCAGCCCCTGCCTTTGTCCTAGCACATTAAACTTACACCATCAATTGTCCCGACATGTCCTTTCCTAGACCTTTTGTGTTCCAAGCATGGAGGCTGGGGGTTAGTCATCTTTGTATCCCCAGTGCCTGATAGGTAATTAGTCAAAACAAGGTTGTTGGATAACGAGCAGTACATGGGCATTGGTTCTTGTTTTTTTTTAAATGATACTAGTAAGAATAGCGATAGATAGTCTCTTATATTTGCATTTCATTTTGGCTTACAAATAATTTTGCCTATGTTAGTTTCATGTGACCTAACCAGAAACCCAGGAGCAAGATTATACCCATTCCTTTCCACATCCCTACTTCATAGCTGGGGAAAAACAGAGGCCCAGAGAAGGGGGCCCTCTTACACAGTTTACATCCAGTGGTAGCATCAGAACCAAGTCTGTGATTCCTAGCTAGCCCCTAGTGTCTAGTGTCCAACCAGAAAATTAATTTGAAAATCCTACTGCATGCATTGTACAAGCCAGACACTCAGAAAACAGGAAATGTTTATATACCAGGCTAAGGAAAGGCTCCAAATAGACTTGCGGAAGTTCTACTCCTCCTTTAAGGTCTAGGTCAAGGGCTATCTCCTTTCTGGAGCCTCTGGTGTCACCTCTGGGAGTAAATCCAGCCCTTGCCTTACTAGAGCACTTGACTTTGCTGTCTTGACAGTACACTGATTATGGTTTGGCCCTGTTGCCTGGGTATGTGTATCCTTGTCACTACTTTCTTCTGCTAGGACCTGGAAAATGGGGAGCATGGGGTCCTCAACTGTGTATCCCCCTCAAAGCTTAACATCCTTCCCACCTGGCTCATGTTCTACAGAAATGTTTTTGGGAGGGAATGAGAAGGGGAGAGAATCTTGCCTTTGGTCTGCCAGCACAGTGGGCAGTAGATTCTGGAGCTGGACAGGAACAGGCATTCAGTGGAAAACATTGAAAGAAAAAAAAAATGTATTTTAAAGAGTTATATGTGTTTATGAGGCTGAGATTTTCAATCTCGTGATACCATTAGATTCGACTGATAAGTAAAACGTGCCAGCTATCTGCAAATAAGTAATTCAAATCTATCTTGAGGACTTAGAATCAATATAGGATAAGGGGCGAAACACTGAGCCAGAAGTTGAAAGACCCAGGCCTTCCCACCACCAGCCATGTGACGTTGGTTAAGTCATTAAACCTCCCCAAGCCTCCATTTCAACCCATACGAAATGGAAACAATTATGTTCTCTCTCACTGAGCATTGTTTTGATGGTTAAATGAGATCATCCATGTAGAGCATTTAGTAGAGTGGGTGGAACATGGGGAGTGTTTAATCAATAGTAATCTGAATTATTATTAAGTGATAAATGGAGAGTGATAGTGTATGATTAGTGTATGATAAGAAAGGGGCCAGATTTTTTTTTTTTTTTTTTAGATTTTATTTTTTTTAGAGAGAGAGAACACAAATGGGGGAGAGGAGCAGAGAGAGAGGGAAAAGTAGTCTTCCTGCTGAGGAGGGAGCCCGATGTGGGGCTCGATCCCAGGATTCTGGCATCATGATCTGAGCCGAAGGCAGAGGCTTAACCCACTGAGCCACCCAGGTGCCCCGAAAGGGGCTGGATTTAGTGTTTCACTCTTTTAAGCTCTACTTCAGAAATTTGGTCTAGATTATTTTTAAATTACCTGTGGCTCTGAAAACCTGTACCTCTAGGGTTATTTGTTGGCACTATGCTTAAGTTGGTTTGGCTATTGCTTCCAATATGGGAGTTACCCCTAAGCTGAGTTTCCAATGAAACAAGATAAAGGGTAAGGATGCCAAGTGTTGAATCCACGTGAAGCACCAGGGCATGACACAAAGCTGAACCAGTCCCTGCAAGGTTGGGGAGTGAAGCCCTGAGAAGCTCTGCCATCGTCTCTCCCTAGCCCCACCCGAGGTATAAATGCAGGGACTTCCTACACTTTTTCTCACATTCTTCACTGAACCCCATATCTGTCACAATCCAGCCTTCAGCCTTAAAACAACAGTAGCCTTGAGACTGTGTCATCCACACCTAAGCCCTTCTGTCTGTCTGCTATTAAAGCAACTCTTTTCTCAGTGATTTCTTTTTTTTTTTTAATTTTTTTTTTAAAGATTTTATTTATTTATTTGACAGAGAGAGATCACAAGCAGGCAGAGAGGCAGGCAGAGAGAGAGGGGGAAGCAGGCTCCCCGCTGAGCAGAGAGCCCGATGTGGGGCTCGATCCCAGGACCCTGAGATCACGACCTGAGCCGAAGGCAGCGGCTTAACCCACTGAGCCACCCAGGCGCCCCTCTCAGTGATTTCTTCGTCAATCGCAATTGAACTGCCAACAGGGTGTCCTATATGAGGTTCTAAGCAGAAAGGACAAAATCTCCCCAGACTTTCATTAGTAATAATTTTTTAATACCTGGCAAGTGAAGACAGGGAGAGAGACCATGAGGGAGCCATCAGGGAGCATGGGAACCAGGCTTCAATAAATTAATCCAACAGATAGGCATACAATTAGGATCTGTGATAAGCAGCAAAAAAGGAGCCTCCAACGAGGCCAGCCAGCCAGTGTGGGGCTCATAGAACGCCTAGCCTCGCACTCCACCCCACCAACCAGGCATCACACAGGTACCCTCCTAGCAAACACAGAGTCCTAAATCAGCCCCAGTGCAGATGTCTTGCTTGGGAAGGGGATAACTTGCCTCTTCAGCTGACTCCACTACTTCAAGGGCACACGTGGTTCTGTCTGTCTCTGTACTGTGCCCATGTGGATTTTCACAGATTGTATGGACCATACTCTAGATGTCAAAGCAAGAGAATGGGCTGCCATCCAGCCATCTCAGGCTCACATTCCCGGCTGAGAAGCTGGAGCTCAGACGAGCCAAAAAATAATTGTGAGCTTGTGAGTTCCTTGTTTCTCAGGGCTTTCTTTCCACTTCCATGAAACCATAACAGAAGGTGGCCCATTGGGTTCAGGAGCTGTCCAGAGTTGTAGGTTCCCAATTTTCCCATTTGGTGGGGAGCTGGCCAGAAAGACAGTCATAACAAACAGTAGTCAGCTATTCACTGCTCATGGGAGTTAAGAGAAAGTCGAGATATATATCAAGTGTGCGTTCCATAGAGGTCTCTCGGGCCAAGGTCTCTCCTGGGGGCTGAGGAGGAGCAAGGCAAGGGATCCCTAAAGAGTCTGGGGGTACTTGGGTGTGCATTGGGACTGCCCTCAGTGCTGGGGAGTAACCATGGCAATGTACATGTTGTTCCTCTTAACAGTTGCGGGCCTGCAGAGAGACAATGTGTTGCTTTTCACAGGAAATC
Source organism: Enhydra lutris kenyoni (assembly GCF_002288905.1). NCBI lineage: Eukaryota > Metazoa > Chordata > Mammalia > Carnivora > Mustelidae > Enhydra > Enhydra lutris. The sequence goes on from NW_019154086.1 coordinate 5,744,497, forward strand.
ACAGCATTGACTTTCAGTCCTTTGGGTGCCCACATTAGAATCAACATGTCCCAAAAGAGGCATTATCATCTTCTTTACACAGCCTACCCCCTCTCCTAAAGCCCACTGCCCCGTCCCTGCTCCTTGCTTTGTTAATGGCATCACCTATGGCCCACGATAGAGACCCAGAGTCATGCATTTTCCTTTACAGCTGGCTTGTGGAACTCTCCCACAATTATTTCCTTACCTTGGGTACCCCACCCAGCTATGGGCTCCTCAGCTCTGGATGTCATAGTTCTTTCTATATCCTCGTGCCCGGCACAGTCTCTGAGACCTGGAAAGGGCTAATATTTATATTGGTTAACCAAAAGCACCCAAGGTCAGGGGCACCTGGCGTGGTGAGTTAGGAAGCTGTGTTTGAGTTATCTCCCAGCAAAGTGGAATTTGTAAGTGTGATGTAAGGGCACAATGTCCCGGGGCCCCCTGTGCCAGCATCGGCCTCTACCAGAGGCCGGGAGGTCCACTTCCCAATCCTCACTCTTCCCTCTCTAAGGCCATGTCTGTTCCCAGCTGACCCTACGTCAGGTGTGGCTCTAGGAGTGCCGGTCAGAGCTGCCTGCTCGATCTGCAGGTTAGGCCAGGTAGGAATTTTGCAGCTTCCAAATCAAGGCCAAATCTGGTTCTCAGAAGTCTGTTTCCATAGATACTATGATGTTTCCTACGTAGCACTGAAATCCCAGAATCACAAGTCTCTTAGAAATTCAGAGATCACTGTGTCCTCTAGATAAGGAAAGTGAGAGCAAGGTGAAGTGGCTTGCCCTGGGACCGACCTGGACTGAAGGGCAGGTTTCTTGGCTCACATGGGCCAGTTCTTGGTACCCGAAAGCGAGCATTGGCCAACTTTTCCTGTAAAGGGTCACAGAGTAACTACTAAAATAATTGGGTTTTGTTGGCCATACAGTCTCTGATGCAGCTACCTCACTCTGTCCACTTAGTGTGAAAGCACGCATAGCCAATATACAAATGAATGGGCTCGGCTGTGTTGTTGCAACACAACTTTGTTTACACAAACAAACAGCAGGCTGGATTTGGCCCTCGAGCTGTGGTTTGCCCATTTCTGCTCCAGACCTCATGTGGTCCACAACTAACAACAAGGGCATCTCCTGCCTATGTCAGCAATGCAGATCCTTGAGTCCTCCGGCAGGCCTGGTGAAGCCGGATCTGCATTTCCACAAGACCCCCGGGGGGGATCCTATGTGTGCTGGAGTTTGAGAAGCAGGACACTGGTGAGCCTGGTCACTCCCCCTAAGAATGCCAAGAAGAAACTTCATAGATTAGAAAAATGAGACCCAGGGAGATTTGTGGACCTGCCCGTGGTCATAAAAATTGGTGGGTGTGGGACTAGAGCCCAAGTCCTAGTATTTCAACATAGAATTCTTTCTGCACATGCCAGCGTACCCGCCCCAGCCTCCTCCTTTCTGGCTGGCCCTGACCCAACTAAGTTCACTGGAAATTCAAGAAAAGTAGTCCCTCATCCTTCCTTGGCTGACTTCTGAATCGAGAGGGCTCTGACTCCAGCTGTGTCTCCTCCTCTTCTCCCAGCTCATCCTTGACCAAGACCTGGGAGGGGCTGGAGAGCTAGAATTGTGCTGCTGGAGGCCGCCCAGCATTGGCAGGGGCAAACTTGCTCACCCGGCTTCAGGCTGGAGTTAAACTTCAACTTAATTCCTGCCTTAAGAAGTTCGCTGCCCAAAATGGAACCCAGAGCCAATGAGCCCTTCATTTTTCACACGCAGAAGAAACTTCTGGGGTAGCTCTTTGGCAGGTCTAGACCTGTTAAATTTCTCCCCCTTGGCTTGCCCTCCCTTGGCCCACGCACCAATCTCCGTTTCTCTGTAGCAGCTTCTTAGTCATTTGATATCAGGCGTCTACTAAGACTCAACCCACAGCAAAATCCAGGCAGGCCACTCTGCTCCACATGGCCTGGACACTGGTGTTCTTCATCTGTTCCTAATTTGGGTAAGAAATGTTTCATGTTCTTAAGTAATCAATTAATATATATTGGGCTGCTTTTTACTGAGCACTTATGGGCCAAGCCTGTTGCATATTTAATTACCAATATTCCTTGACTTACAATGGGGTTACCTCCTAGTAACACCATGAAAATACAGTAAGTTGAAAGTGTATTTACTACGCTTAACCTACCGAATATTGTAGCTTAGCATAGCCTACCTTAAATGCGTGCAGAACGCATATGTTACCATACAATTGGGGAAAAATCCTCTAACACAAAGCCTATTTTATAATAAAGTGTTAAATATCTCATGTAATATAATGAATCCTGTGCTGAAACTGAAAACCAGAGTGGCTGTCTGCATAGTGGTCATCTGCCCCGTGATCATGTGGCTGACTGGAAGCTGTGCTGTGCTGTCCCTGCCCAGCAGCACGACACGGTATGGTACCGTGTATCCCTGGCCTGGGAAAAGACCAAAATTCAATATGTGAAGTATGGTTTCTACTGAGTATATTACTTTTGCATCACCATAAAGTCGAACAATTGTTAAGTTGGAAACGTTCTATATTTAATCCACTTTATGGCTGAGGACACTGAGGTTAATAGGGTCCCATGGCCCACAGGACGGGACAGAGCATGGATTCAAACCTGCCTTCAAGGACCCGTAGGGCTCCAGGTGCTGCGGAGGACGCAAGCAAGAGTGTGGGGACTCCGGGAGCTCACAGTCTACCTACAGGAAGTACATGGAGAGCAGTTCTGTTAATGCCGGTACCATAGGTGAGCACCACGGAGTGGCAGAAGCAGAGTATCATAAGAGTGTGGGGGGCAAGACAAGGAGGGCTTTCCTTAAGAACATGATCCCTGGCTGCCAGTACTATGCCCTGCACCCAGGAAGTGACCAGGATATATTTGATGTCTGAATGAATGAATGAGTGAGCGAGATACCGAATGTGTATGTGCTGACAGGTGAAGCTGGCAAGGATTTGAAAAGACAGCGAGTGAGAGAAGGGGAGCATAGGTTAGAGCACCAGCATGCAGAGGTGACAAAAAAAAAGGCTGGAAAGGTAGAGATCTATGAGTCGTGTGCCATGGGATTTGTCCATGATCCTCGAATAATAGGAAGAGAGGAAAAGGTGAAGGTGTTCAAGCCCAGAGCAGTAAGATGGGAGACGAGTGTGCGGTTTGGGTTAGAGGACAGGGAAAGGGAAGGGCAGCAGGTGACCAGTTCAGAAGTTAATGAGAACAAAAGCCAGCAGGGAGGACAGAGGAAGGGGACGCTGCCCAGTGGGTGGTTCCGCTCTCCCCCACAAACCACCCAACAGCATCCCAGCTTCTACCCACATGCTCCGCCCTCCTGTCTGCCTCCACACCGCACGGCTCCCTTGTTCGAAGAGCGGAGGCCTTACACCGGAACCTGGGTCTTTTCTGCCTCCAGTGTGCCACCTGCACCCTCCTCTTCCCATTTTCAGGCCACTTCGTCCAATACTGGTTAAGCATCTCCTTGAATTTAGCACTAGATGCTAGAAATACTTTATACTCATCATCTCGTTTTAATCCCCTGCAGCACCCTTGAGAAACACTTTATAATTAGAAAAACGAGGCTCAGGGAGGTTAATTGACCTGTCCGAGGCCACACTAATTGGTGGATCTGGGACTAGGGCCAAGTCCTGGTATTGCAAACATGGTGTTCCCTTCATGTGCACCACAGTACCCTCCCCCACCCCCCCATCTCTGGCCAATCCTGACCCAACAGCCGGAAACAGTCCCTCCTGATAGCAATTCTCTACTTCTGCCTTTCTGGGGCAGGTGGGTGGTGTGCACATCTCTCCGAGCTGTGATTAGCTTGGTGGGTGTAGATGTCTGCAATGTACCTTATTATATGTGTCATGCCTGAGAATCAGGTTTGAGTTGAGCTGGAAAATCTCACCACTAATTGATTTATTCTATTATATACACCGTACCTGGAACCGAAACTTCTCAAGCTAAGTGAGCAAATAAAGCCAGCTAATATACCGACAAAATACCAACAATAGCATTTCACATTCTAGCCGAGAAAGTCAGCATTCCATTCAATAAGATCGCGTAGCCAAGGAGTGTTCCCTGAGAGGAACCGAGGAGAGGCTCAGCCTCTCCATGTTTATTTCCTGGCCATTGGACATCCTATCACTCCTAGGTATTTTGTCTCTGCCTTGAGTTTTTTATTCCTAGTTTATTTTTGGAGTCAGACAAGCCTTGGTTTGAATTCCAGCTATCCCACCTGCCAGCTTGGTGACATTAGGTGGAACTCCTCAAGCCCTCTGAGCCTCAAGAGTTTTTTTGGGGGGGGTTGTTTGTTTTCTTTTGTTTGTTTGTTTTTTAATATCAAGATAATAGTTTCCACCTAACAGAGTTGCCATGAGGGCTTAAAGCAATAACCTTTGTAAAGCTTTAGGCCTGGCCCAGAGTCTGTGCTTGCTATTGTTCATTTTCTTCATTTCTTCACTGGGACCACGCAGTCAAGATTCCCCGTATCTCCACTGCCTCCCAGGCCTTCTAAGACATTCTCACTCTTGGTTTTTCTTGGAGGCATAATGATGTCAGGCCCTCACTTCAGAGCCATTTCCAGGAGGCCATTTCTTCCTGAGAAATTTCCTGCCACATGACTTCCCCAGCACACTGCATCTCTCCTCCTCAAACACCTGACCCTTGGGCATAGAGGGGATTAGAAGCCCCCCTTTCACAAAAGACAGAGCTTTCGTCAGAGCCCTGCCCAACCCAGGAACAGAAAGTCACACAGAATGGAGGCCCCACTCTTTCCTCCCCACTTCACCACACAGAAGGCTTTCAGGAGCCAACAACAATGGCCATGGTGAACCCACCCTTGCTCTTTCTCTTGCCTCAGTGTAGGGTTGCACAGAATGTTCTGTCTTCTGCGCAGTGTAAGGAATGGTAAGGGTTGCTGCTAGTCTGCACTTGACCCAGACAGTCAGGCAATCTGGTCTCTACTTCTGTGGGAACAGCTCAGACAGACTCGAAGGTTAGATTGCCCCCACCCAAGTCAGGGAGAATGGAGGCCTTGAGGAAGAACGTGACTTGCCTGGGGTTACTCAACTAGACAGCCAGAGCAGAGACAAAAATCCCAGCTCCTACCTGCTAGATCAACACATTCCCTTTCCCTCCAACCCTACAGCCTCTCCTCTTCAGAACACAGAGGTTTTGGGCTGTTTCTCCTTCCTACCTGTTGCCATCTGGATTATCCAGAGGCAGAGACCACTCAATACCCTCTCTTATGGGGCTTTACAGACACTGGGGAGTAGAAGAAACCTGCAAGCCAGTGTAACAACAGCAGGGCACAAAGGAAACGTCCCTAAAAGGAGGTGCCTAGCTAGACCAGGGCATCAAAACCATGCCTGAAATATCTCCAGATCCTCCTCAACTCTCTCCTTGCTCAGCCCAGGAACAATGGATCACTGTGGGATTGTATCTCTCTTTCTCTTTCTCTCTCTCTCTCTCTCTCTCTCTCTCACACACATACACACACAGGAATTCAGGGAAAGGAAAAGAACTAAAGGAATCCATTTCCAAATAAAATGCTGAGCCTCCATCCTGCTTCATATTTAAAGAAGTAGGAATAGGGATGCTACATTTGCCAGGAGGGGCAGTCATCCTAAAAGCTCAAGGTCACAGTATCTCTGGCCATCCTGCTATGTCTGCTTTTCTTCTCAGCATTTCATTCTTCCCTGACCTTCTCCTCCCTCTTTTCCTACCCACCCCTCCCCCATCATCCCTCTCCTCTTTTCCCTCTTTTTTTCCCCTCCTGCACCACCTGGTCTGGGTCACATTAATGACCACCTGCAGAGGGCCTCTCACTTACCGTGTCGCAAAGACAGGATATGCTGGAGATACCCCTTCCCAAGGAACATAAAATCACAATAACTTCTACTAGTCCTTGAGGGCTTTCTGGGCAGGGCTCCTGATTGGTTCACTTCTAAACCTCACCATAAGCCTGCCAGTGAGTTATTATATCTCCATTTGCCAGATAATTAGAAAGACTGGGGTGGGGGAGGATGCACCGGGATGGCTCAGTCAGTTGGGCATCTGACCCCTGACTCAGCTCAGGGTCATGGATTCAAGCCCCATGCTGTGCATGTTGCCCACTTAAAAAAAAAAAATTAAAATAAGACTCAGGGAAGCAAAGTGACTTCTCCCAAGGTGCTAAGACTAGTGTGTGCCAAGCAGTAGTAGTTGATGTAAGTCTGTCCAGGGCCCATGCTCTGTGCCCCACAGCTTATCTCAGGAGCACATTCTTCACACTGGGTTTGCAGAATGCCAAGGAACAAGGCCTCCTGCCTGCTTGGTTTGTGGGCAAAGGTCTCTCTGCCTCTATCCTGTGACTGAGCTTGGATCCCTAGGAAAAGCATTGGTCCTGGGTTATTCTTCTGGGTAGCTGTGGTTGGGATACCCGAGAGGCCAGCTGGGAACGCAACTGGTGAAAATCCTGTTTGTCAGTTACAGCCTTCCTTACTCACCCTTTTGTGCCCAAGGAAAGCCCAGAGCCCCTCCCCTCCAGAAAATCAAGAAAGAATCTTGTGGGATTCTCCATCTCCCCGTGCCCAGGCTATTTTGGGGATGCCAGGCTTCTGAGTTGGCTTTGAAGCTCTTTAGCCTGGAGCATTCTTTCATCTGTGCAGACCAGACCCAGTGGGGAGCCGAGGCGGTCTGCTCAGTGCCTGGCTTTGTGGGGCTCTGGGTGCCTGAGCCTCCAAGGGCACTTAGCCCATCTCCATGGAAATTTGGACCCAGGAGAAGGAGCCCAAGGTGACACCTGCCACAGCCTTGGCAGGCCGAGTCTGAGAGAGGCCTGCCAGCTGCCACTCACCTGTCTGGACCATGGGGACTGAACCTGGCCCCACCACAAGGCAGAGCTCCACTTGCATCCTTTCCTTCTGAGGATCGTAAGAAGGCCTACCAACCCGCTACTCCCCTCCAGTATAGGTCAGCTTCTCCCTAGAAGAGGGATAAGGAACATTTCTAATAGCTGTTTATGGAACACCTTCACATTCTTTAACTCTTTTGTCCTCAAAGTAACTTACGAAGTAGGTTTTGTTATTGTGCCTGTTATGGGGCAGGGACCTGAGGGGAGTTTTGTCATCTCCAAAATTCATATGTTGAAGCCCTTATCCTCTACCTCAGAATGTGACTGTGTTCAGAGATAGGGTCTTTGAAGAAGTGATCAAGACGGAATGACGCCGTGAGGGTGGGCCCTAATCTAATCTCACTGGTGTCCTTTTAAGAAGAGATTTGGACACTCGCGGAGAAATGCCAGGGACACACAGCCTCAGGGAAAGGCCATGTGTACAGGTGGCCAGGAGGTGGCCATATGCAGACCAAGGAGAGAGGCCTCAGGAGAGACTGAACCTGACAACACCTTGATCTTAGCTGTCCAGCCAATGCAACTGTGAGAAAATAAATTTGTGCAGTTTCAAGCCCCCCAGCCTCATGGGATTTTGTTACGGCAGGCTTAGCCAACTGACAGACTCAGGAAAGATGCAAAACCTGCCCTATATGGACACAAGCTGTTGGCCCTAAACTCCTAAACTCGTACAGAGTTTCTCAGAAGCTGCCGTGAGCACTATGACTCCTTATTTGTCTACCAGAGGCCATTTATCAAGTAGGGACAAATTCCTTTTTGCATTTCTAATTAGTCAGACACATACCCCTGCCAGGAAGACCTTCAGGTGAGCATCAGCTAACCAGTGCTCCCCACTGAGCTGATAGGACTCCAACCCAAAGCAGGGACGCCCCACATCTCAGCTCACCCATGCTGCTAGAACCCAGGTAAGGGGACAGTGCCCACAGGTGTTCTAGGGTGTGGGGCAATATGGTGGGATGGTTCAGAAACTCTCTGGGTGCCGTCACATGGGGTTTCCACACGTCCATTGGGGGTTGCTTGGTTCCCTGGGTTAGCCCATTGCTGTTCTCAGCCTAAATCTGGAGTATGACTGACTAAAGAGGAAACAGATAGGATTGGGGTTGAGAGTAGCAAGGCATCCTGCTAGGCTCAGGATCTCCCTTGCTTCCCTATGGTATGGCAAGCAAGGAGTTCAAATCACACCACTAATATAGCCCGAGCTTCCTTAGCATCTGAAACGATTGAATTTTCACTAGTGTGAACCAGAAGCCAAGATGAGGATGGTCATTAGAATTATGCATTAAGAGTGAGAGGCAATGGGCACATGGGTAGCTCAGTCGGTTAAGCGTCTGCCTTCAGCTCAGGTCATAATGCCAGAGTCCTGAGACTTAGCCCCACGGGGCCCTCCCTGCCTGGTGGGGAGTCTGCTTCTCCCTGTCCCTCTGCTTCTGCACCCCACTCATGCTCTCTTTCTCTCAAATAAACAAATAAAATCTTTTTTAAAGAGAGAGGGAGAGGCAAAAACCAGAATGGGTCATCATTACCGGTTATATGCAGATTAATAAATTAATTCATGGAAAGCCTGCTACCAAGTTCAATCTAGGCAAGTAGTTATCATTATTATTATTATTCACTATCATTTTCCTCTTTCAGGTCAAACCTATTAATGTCTTTGGCACTAAAACATGTATCTTATTCAGATTATTCAACCAACATTTATTGGAAACCTTCTGTATGCCAAGAGGTAGGCTAGTTGCTAGGGTTACAAAGATAAACAAAACAAAAGCATCCCCACTTCTAACTCTCACTGGAGTTGGGAGAGTGATATGTTCAGAAACAGTTGTCTTTCTCAGAGATCCACTGTCTGAGCAAAGGACAAGGAAGAAGCACGGCGCTTGGGGTATCTCAGGAGGGTAAACAGGAGTTATCTAAGCAAAAGGACACCTGTGGAGGGAACGGGGCCAGCTACAGATAACTTCGAATGCGTGTCCCTTGGGCTTCCAAGGTCCCTGAAGGACCTGAAGGAGGGAGTGGACAGATCAGACATACCCCTTCACTATGAATGCTCTGCCAGCTTTACCTGTTAGTAGCGAGCTCCAATCCCACCTGCCGACAGTGGGCAGGACTAAAAAGATAAAAGCAAAATGGGACCATTGAGATCAAAGTAGGAGAAGCAGAGAGAAGGAAGAGTGAAAGTGTGAAACTATGAGGACCACAGAAGATGTTTTAAAAATTTTAGCCTGAATACTGGCATTTGGGGACATTTGTACGCACAGTTCTAGGAAGGTAGCCAACTGGACGACTGGGAGCTATCAGGTTGAATCTGGCAGAAAAGGAAAGTAAAACTAAGAGATTTTTAGTGCCCACTCTATGCCAGACACTTTAGCATTCAGCTCTGCCATTTCGATCTCATAACCACACTTGGTTATTATTCCTAACTCCTAATTTTCAAGTGAAAAAGCCCTAGGTCAAAGTAATTAGGAAGTAACTTGTTTATCATCTTTTTCACTCCAACTCCTGCTGTATATTTTGGGCAGTTCTATTGCCTAAGGCTCAGGTTCTCAATCTTGAGCGTGCCTCAGAATCTTCCAGAAGGCTTGTCAGAACACAGACTGCTGGGCCTAACCCCCAGCGTTTCTGATTCAGTAGATCTGGGGCGGGGCCCGAGTGTTTGTGTTTCTAACAAGTTCCTGGGTGATATTGGTGCTGCTGCTACAAGACCACACTCTGAGAAGGGATCCACCCAACATCCCAGCCCAGCGGTTCCCAAACTGTGCTGCCTTTTGGAATCGCCTGGGGATCTTTAAAAACAAGCACCGACACCTAGCTCCCAGGCCCACATATTCTGATGTAACTGGTATAGATGCAATCTGGGCATTGTTATGGGTAAAAACTCTCCAGGTAACCGTAACCTGCAGCAAAGGATGGTGACCATTGACCTAGCCTCACTTCGCCTTGACGCTAACACCCATCGCCTCCCTCTTCTTCAGCTGCCCAGCACTGGGGCCATGGGAGGGACTTGGAATGTACTAGCACTGCTCACCGCATCTCTCCCAACCCTCCTCTTCCCACTGGCTCACAACACCTGCTAGAACTCATTACACCTCTCACTCCCTTCTCCCTTTCCTTTAGTCCTTCATCTCCTTCCCTATTCAAACTAGACCCTGTGCCACAGCAAGTGTTACAGTCATCTCTTGCCCACCATCAGGACATCAACGCCCTTGTTCTTTCCTTGACAACACCGACCTGGAAAAGTTTGAGGATCTAAACCAAACTGCGTGCAAGGAGGCTTCGTGAAGTTGATGGCGCTTGACCTGAGTCTTGATGAACAAGTAAAAGTGGAAGTGGGCATTTCAAGCAGGGGTACGGCATACACAGAGGCACAAAGGAGAGATTACCTGGAAAACTTCATGCTGTTGTCCATGTCAGGCACAGGTACCTAGCCCTAGAGTGTCAGGAAAATGCAACCTCTTGACAGACGCCTTGTTGCCTTGGGCAACAAGCCAGGGAGTTTACATCAAGTTTACAGGTATGAAGAGCAGTCAGTTGATAGGGTTTTTTTTAAATGACTTTTAAATTATAACATTAATACATACTTCTAGAAAATATGAAAAATGTAGAAAAGCATCAAGTAGGAAATAACAGTGGTCTCGAATCTAATGATCCAGAATTCAACACTGTCAGGATATTAAGGGAATTTATCCTTTTCTCCTATGCATATTCTTACTTAGCTCAGGACATGCTGTGTATAAATAAGTGTGTATCTCACCTTCACACTTAACGTCATAGACATAGTTAATGTTTTCGAAGTTTTGTAAATATCTTAATGACAGCGCAAAAGTCTATCGTCATGGATACTGTATACTTTATTCTCATACAGACGGAAATGAGGAAGGGGGGATGTCACTGCTATAAATAATACAACAGTGTTCATATTTGTGTGCACTTAGATCCTGTCAATGATTTCTTGTGATTGGTACCAAAAAAGAAATTAATGAATCAACAGTATGAAAATTGTAGACTCCCATTGTCAAAGTTTTTGCCAATTTGCTCTTTCATCATAGGTGTGAAAGAACACACATTTCAGCTTCCCTTGCCAGCACCTGGTGTTATGATCGGTGCCACTGAAGGATTTTTGGTATGAGGATGACATGAGCGGATTTGCATTTATAAAATCCCATACTGGGGGCTGAGTCAAGCGGGCCAGATTGGAGCTGCTATTGCCATCCTTGCTGTTCTTGCTTTGCTTCCACATTCTCCTTTTTTCCATTTCCCCATTCTTCATCTTTTTTTCCTCCTTAGAGAGTGTATATTAAATGTTCCCTGCCCACAAACACAAGGATTTTTGCCAGGGGCAGAACTGAAAGGCCTCACTGTAGTGGTTGCAGCAAACTTGTGCCCAGCTCAGCGATCCTCTTCCTATAGGGGTCAAAAACAAATAAACAAACAAACAAACAAAACATTCTAGACAATAATTCTCCTTATGTAGAATTTTTTTAATATTTTTCAAAGAACTTGCCAAGTGATTTATTGCTAAATTAATTTCTTTCTGCATTCTGTGACCGTCCAACCCTACATATCATTCTGTCCCTGGAACATCTTTGCCCCTTCTCCTTCTTAACCCAGCATTTATCCTTTAAGACTTTCTTTAAAGGTCTGTGACATCTTCCTCCCTTACTTAGCCCTCCCATACTTACTCACGCCTCCTGTTCTCACAGTTCAGTTATAGCATTTTCTACACCTACTACATTTTCTCCCTCTTGACCAAGAGTCCTTCAAGAGTAGAACATTTTGTATTCCCAGTTCTTATCTGGCACTCAGTTGCTACTCAGTAACTTATGAATGAACGAATGAATGAATCCCTGTTTTACTAAGGTACATGAACATTCCAGCTTAAATACTAATGAGTTGAAAAGTGTAAAGAGAGACAATATGGAAGTGATGTGAATTGCCAAAACCATACTCTGAATCACTGGTACCAGGTAAAACAGACACCTGGTATACCAGATGTCCTGATCCTGGATTCTAAGCTCTAAATATTAATTGTTCTGTGTGCTTGGATGTTGACTTTCACTCTATTCTTTTTCACTTTAAGTCCAAATTTGATGTATGCATAAGTATCTCTGTGCTAAAGGAAGTAAAGGGAATTAAGTGATGTCAAAATATCCCAAAATGTGTATCAAAGAAAACTACCATGAACTGTTTATGGGTATCACACAAAAGAAAAGACTTGTGGTCCCATAAGTTTGGGAAACAACATGAAATAGATTTCCTTATCTCAGAATCTCATGGGAGGCATTGTAAGAAAAGGAAAGAAAGATCAGCTAGGCAATGGTGGAGAAATAGAAGAGCAGTCAAGTATTCCTCCAGAAGTAGACAAGGGTCATCCTAGCCTCTTTATGCCAGAGAAGATTCAGAGTACAAATTCAAAAGCAGAACGGCAAAAAGCATACCAGTATATCCTAGCCCCTTACCCTGCATTTATCTCCTCAGTCCCACATGTGTGTAAGCCTCTGCCCCCCACCCACCCACCATGTGGATGAGATCAGCCTTCATTACTTCTCTTCTAGAGCCAGGAAGCAAGGTAATGTGTGGGAAGTGATAGCTGCAAGGTAATGTGTGGGAAGTGATAACAACTTAAAGCCATTCAACAGGAAAATTTGTTAAAAGACCAAGACATTGTAAAAGCTGAAACACTTGAGTCTATTAAGTCCCCTGCTTCTTAGAACATTTTGTTACCAGGAAATGTTTCAAGGAGGGAAAACACTGAACTATAACAGCACTGTCAAATACTGAAGCCTGGTACAAAGAGCAACATTTTACAAGACATCTGTCTTTCTGCCATTAGGGGAACCTCTGAAAAGTTCTGCTTCTTTTTCCTCCTACCCCAGTATAACTCCCCCACCTTCCTTACCCCTAGATACACTCCTCTGTTTCTCTCCTCCCTCCTCCTCCTTCCTCCCTTCCTCACTCCTCTCTCATTCATAACCTGTGCTGATTTCACAGACACTGTTAAAATGGGACAGTAAGCTAAGACTACCCAATGGTTATTTAATGCTCTTTGGTAAGAAGGGAACTAATTAAATGACTAGAGGTTTAGATATTCATTGTTCATTGGAGCCAAACTCTTTAAGAGAGCCTGGAGCGTTTTCCTAAACAAACACTGCTCTTTCACGGCCTCTTGGTCCAAGACCAAATGAGATGGAGAGTTTAAGAGAGTTTAAGAGACAGAGGAGACAGTATCTCTTCATAGATACGGAAAAAAAAAAAGAAGGAGAAGGTGAAGAAGAAGAAGAAGAAAAAGGAGGAGGAGGAGGAGAAGGAGGAGGAGGAGGAGAAGAAGAAAAGGAAGGAGAAGAAAACAAGAAGGGGGAGGGGGAGTGGGGGGAGGAGCAGGAGAAAGAAGAAGAAGAAGAAGAGGGGGGGGAGGAGGAAGGAGGGGGGGGGGGAAGGGGGGGGGGAGGAGAGGGAGGAGGAGGAAGAAGAAGAAGAAGGAGAAGGAGAAAGGGGAGGAGAGAAGGAGGGGAGGAGAAGGAGTATGGGAGTGTGGGTTGAAATGGAAAATAGAAGGGAAAGCTTCTGTGTCTGTCACAGGAAGACCAGCGAGCACTATTTGTTGGCAGCTGCTGTCCATCAGTGATCATCAGGAGGTTGGATTGGAGCAGTGTTGACACATTTGTGGTCAGCCCCATGGTCTGCTTAACTCTTCATTAGAAATATGTCCATCAAGACAATGTTTTTAAACAATAGTCTTCTAAACAAAAAAGTAAAGACAAGCCCAAATATCTCCTTGGCAATCTTAACAAACACCATTACGCTATAACCAAGAGGCACCTTTGACAAAAACCGTCTATTAAATAAATAAAAGCATTAACTTTCTTGTTTGGGGATATTAGTAGGATGTTAGTGACTAGGTACAATCTGGGAGAAAAGTACCTTTGCCTTAGTAGGCCAAAAAAAAAAAAAAAAAAAAAAAAAGGAAGCTTTAAAGAATCCGCCTTTTTGTTTTGTTTCTGTTTTAACTACTTAAGTTGTGTGGTAAAAGTGAGTCTTGTTCCCAGCATCAAACCTTGATCCTGCCATTTCACAAGAAACCGGGCAAGGGCAGCCCTCAGGAACTCTGAACAAAAGATATCTTCCAGGTGCTGAATCAGGAGGAACTGCCACTGTGAGAGACCTTTGAGCCTATGGGACTCTGAGCCTGAGACTCATATTTTCTGTCCCACTTTCTCTACTGTGGACCCAGAATAATCTGGTGGAGGTGAAATACTCTCTTCCTTGGCTCAGATGAGGCACCTGGTGTCCTGAAAGAGGTTGGCTCACCACTGGCTTCCCACAGGCCAAATTTGAGGTTAATTGACCATCCGTCATCCTCAGTAGGGCCGTGATGTTGTTCCGACATTCAGAGAAAAGAAACTTGAACCAGCTACAGAGAAAGGACTTCTGTCACCATCACTTCCTATCCTAAACACAAACCCATGTGTCTTTAGCTGCACTGGTGGGGAGGTGGGGGGAGGGGGTTGAAAATCATTTCGGAAATAGCTGGTTCATCATTTGTTACTCTCCATTTGAAGAAGCTTCTAGAATTGCCAACCTATTCATTGGATGCATATTAATGTTCTGAATGAAAACTTTTTTTCGTTAGAATTGGGTTTCTGTTCATGAAAAGTACATGTATTGACCTTTGGGGGAAATTCCGTATTCATAATTAGTTTGAAAATGCTGTTTGGTGGGAGATGAAAGGGTATCATTGACAGATCTGGATTTCTGACCAAAACCAGCCTGAGGAACAGAGAGATGTGTATGCACTGCTTCTGTTTGTCTCACTCTGCAGACCTCAGTGACCAGCTCCTTGAAGTGGTGGGGCTAGAGGGAGCCATGGAGATGGGGCAGATCTACACTGGCCTGAAGAGTGCGGGCAGGAGGCTAGCCCAGTGCTCCTCTGTCACCATCAGGTATGTTTCCTCATTACCCAGCAGCCTCCAGGTCTTCTTCCCCCTCAGTGTTCTTACGGAAAAGGATTAGGGAGCCATCTTTGGATTTCAGTGCAGGCAAAGTGCAGGACAGAAGCCTGATTAACTTTTATAAAGAGTATCTTTAGAGACATTTAGTTTCCCAAACCAGGTATAATGCAACCATCCAAGACATCAACTGAAGGGTCCACCATGACCTGTTTGTTATTCCCTTGTAATGAATTGGTGAAGTTCTCTAAATAGTATAAGATTATGAGGTCCAGAGAACCAGAGGTTCAACTCCTTGCCTTTTCTTTTCTTTTAAAATTCAGTTAACCAATATATAGTACCTCATTCATTTCAGATGTGGAGCTCAGTTATTAATCAGTTGTGTGTGACACCCGGTGCTCATCACATCACGTGCCCTCCTTAATGCCCATCCCCCAGTTATCCTATCCCCCCACCCACCTCCCCTCCAGCAACCCTCAGTTTGTTCCCTATAGATAACAGTCTCTAATGGTTTGTCTCCCTCTCTGATTTCTTCCTTTTCAGTTTTCCCTCCCTCCCCCTACGAGCCTCTGCTCAGTGTTGCCTTTCTTATCTTCACAAATTAAGATGCTAGATGTATGCCAGGGAGCACACTGTGACAGAAACCAGGTTCTCTGCTCACTCTTTCCTGGATAGTGGCCTTAGAAATACTATGTCCTGTGTGCCTTTGTAGAGCCAAACCATCAACATCAGCCCATCTGTCATAATTGCCTAAGAGGGCGATGCTTCTGCAAGATGGGGCCGTCACAGGTCTGTCACTACAGGCTGCTGGAACAAATTCAGTCTAAGAGAGGGCATCCTCTGATTTGGGTTGCTTCTGTTTAGTCAATAAAACTCATCAGATTCTTCTCCACCTGGTTATTTGAGAAGTCTTTATTCCCTTCCTTTTCCCCCATTCAATTTTTACAGTTCAAAGCTTTTAGTGTGCCTTAGGGATCTCCTGGAAGGGCCAGAGTATGCAGACTTCCCAAAGGTATTTGACCACAGAACTCTTTCCTCCCGAAACCCCTTGGGTGAGTGTCCTCAGCACACTTTTAAGAAAGTGCTGCTCTTGGCACTAACCAGTATCTTTCAGAAAGATCCCCAGAGCTGGTTCCCTGACATCCCTTAGCTGAAGTCTATCCCACTAACCCGTTTCTTCATTCCCTCCCTATATCTTCTTTGTCTTTTCCATTATTACTCAGCGCTTTGCTTGTTTTCTCTCTGGGCTGTTGTGCTGGGCGCCTGTTTCCACATTAATCTCCATACTCTCTTCCTTGTCTATCCTCCATGACTCTGGCACTGAGTAGGTCCAGTCTGTTTGCACGGCCAAGCCATAGCTGACACAGATCAGGAGAACATAACGTCTTAGTCCTTGGAGAATCAAAAAAGCCACGTGGAAGAGGGAGGACTTTTTCTTCACATTCAGTAGACCTATTTTCAGATGGAACAGAGGGGGTGAGCCAAGATCCCCATCCTCCTGGGCATTTCCCAGACACCCCCCTCAGCCCCAAGAACCAAAATGCCACTCTCTCCTCTTATGATGGGTTTTATTATTAGATTTATTATTTTTTATTATTAAATATTCTCAAGATGAGTCAGACAGTGATCGACATTGAAACAGCCCGTGTCCCTTGTTTTATCATTTCAAAAGCAGGGCAGATGCCAAACTCAGGTGACAGCTTCCCAGCCAGTGGGTGGCAACGGTTTGTTCCCTGCTCGCCCGGACCAGAAGCTTCCGAAAGGACTTTCCTTTTCTCCCAAAGGCAATAGAGAACAAATTCACAGCTCTTCCCCAGAAGGAAGTCTAAAGACCTCATCTCTCTCCTTCTAAGAATCCGTATGGCAGAGAAGCCTTGTCCCCAATGAGAAAGCAACACTGTCTTCTCTCCTCTCCTCCTACCATGGGGACGGTATTCGCAATGACCCCATTTCCCAGCTAAGCCAAGTTCATAGTCCATGCAACCACGGAGTGCCCTGCTGTTCAAGACATGAATGAGAGGATAGTTAGGAGCGGGGGCAAGGCAAACACACTCAGACCTGAGCAGTACCTTGCATAAGTTAGAGACATTACTTCATTGACATGGTGCAACCTCTCAGTCAACAGGGAAACCAGGCCTTTTCCCATTTCATAACCTTTCCCATTTCACTGTGGAGTTTCTGGCACAGTCTGCAGGCCCTCCGGCTGGTTGTTGACTGAGGGTCTGCTCAGCACTGGCGTTGCCATCCCTGTTGCCGCTGTTTCCCAAACTTCCAGCAGTGGACCTCCCTCCTCACAGCTCACCTAGGACAGTGTTTCTCGAAGTAGGGTCTGAACACCAAAGCAACAGAATTGCCCATAGCCTGAGTTGTGACCCCAAGAACTGGCTGGTCAGAATTCCCGAGGTGGGCTCAGAAATCTATTTTTAACAAGCCCTTCAGGGGAGTCTTAGGGAACCACTCCAAGGTGGACAGAGGAGGTCCTCCCACTTCTGTCTCCTTTGTGGGGACCACCCTAAAATTCTTGGACTCCAGAAGCGTCAGAGTTCACTGTGTTCTCTTGGTGCTTGGTATTGCAGGACAAACAAGCTGCTGCCAATGCAAGTGGACGGGGAGCCCTGGATGCAGCCCCCTTGCACGGTGAGTGTCGCCAATCTTTGGGCCAAGGGTGAGAAGCTTTATCTTGGGCCCCCGTCGGGGCACTGGCAGTGGGAAACCGCTGACTCTCAGAGTTGCTTGACGTTTGGGGAAATCATCCAGTGCCGCCTGTCTTCCACTTTATTCATCCACCCATTCACGTCCCTGCTGAGACTTCTGAACACCCACTCTCTGCCAGGCACTGTGAGGTACAGGTTCCCAAACCCAATGAGACAAAGACCTGTCCCCTGAAGCGCTCACACGTACAGCTGGCGAATTCCAAGACTTCTCTGCAGTATCCTTGGGCATCTCCTCTTGAGTCATTGCAATGGCAAAGAACTTGGCCCCCCAGAAGGAAATCTGCTCTGTTGATGAATAAGTCTAATTGTTAGAAAGCATCTCCTGTGTAGAAGCCAAATCAGTACCCTGGCGCTGTAATTTCTGCCCAGGCATTGTGACCCCGGGAGCCCAGGGGGTATTGTGGGGGGGGGGGGGGGGGGCATACCCCCCGCCCCACGCACACACTTCACCACCAAGGCATGGACCTGAACTCCCCTCTGCAAGGGGAGACGCTGAGTTCTCGCTCAGCACCCAGCGCTGTGCCTTGTATGGAACAGGGGCACAATGATACTTGCTGAACAGTGAGTAAATGCTAAACAAATGAGCAAACAAAAGAAAGGGAACATCCTCCTTCCCTGACTTACCATACTTACAGCAGCCCTCCATTTAGCACAATGACGGGGCCAGGTGTCCTTCCTGCTTAGCTAGAAACCCAGCTAAAAACTCGGTAGTGAAGAGAAACACTGTCTCGGTGTTCGGGGCCAGGGGGCTCCCTGGGCCATTACATTAATATCACCTTCAGTACTGTGGTGACTGTGCAAACCTCCAGAGGCAAAGGCAATGTTTCTAAGCTCCCTCACTTGTGGAGTATTCAAATATCTCAAGAACCTGCTATTTTGAGCCCTCGGAACACCAAGTTTTCTTCTACTAGAGGAAGGGTTTGCATGAGATTTCTACCAGGCCTGAATCGTAGATGTGTTTCCATCACTCTTGGTTCCATGTGACTTCTGTAGATTATAAAACTGGCCCCTAGAGACAGACTCTAGGGATGGCAACTTCTATAAAGAGTATCAAAAGCAGAGATTTTTCTGCAAAACCTTACCTCAATCTTCTGGCTTCTATGAAGACTAAGAAAAAGATGAAAACACACTACAGCAAAAACTAATAATAGCTTACCACTTTGTTAGAATTAGAAAGGATGGAGGAAATTTCTACTACTTATAATTTTGATGGAGCTAAATTGAGAAAAATCTATCCAAACTCCTCTTGTCTTCTAAAAAAAGGCTGGAAGAAATCAAATCCTCTCCCACCTGGCTCAGCAAGATCTGGAAACTGGATTGCCATTTCTCTTTGTGCAAGGACTTGGTTTTGGAAACAGCCCAGTGCTTCTCCTGTCCCCAACCTGACCCTCTCTCCGGGCCACCCTTCAGAGATTTCAGTTCACTGGGAAAACACGAGATGTGACCCAGTGATCTTAAGACACAGTCCGAGGATAGCCGCATGTAAAGATACAGGCGTCTGCTCAGGCTCCCATCACAGAAAATCAGATGGGGCGTCTTCAATGACGGAAATGTATTACTGTCCCACCTGGACGCTTGAAGTCTAAGACCAATGTGCTGGCGGGGTTGTCGTGGTATGGCTTCTCTTCCGCACTTGCAGACAGCTGCCTTCTCTCCGTGTCCTCACATGGCTTTTTCTCTGTGCGTGCACACTCCTGGTGTCTCTTCTTATAATAAGGATGCCAGCCCTCATGGTGTAGGGCCCCATCTTTCTGACTTTATCTGCCCTTATTACCCCTTAAAGGTCCTGTGTCCAAATATAGTCGCAGTGGGGGTTAAAACTTCCATGTAGGAATTTGGGGGAGACATAATTCAGTGCAGAACAGAAAGTCACCTTCAGCTCGCAATAGTGAAAACAAAAGTACCCTTCCTGAAACATTTTCCTGAAGACATACATCAGCTGGGAAGTAATTCTGAATGAAAGGCTTAATGACAGGACATCGTCACACAAAACAACTTTTGGTAAAAATTGAAACCAGTTAAATTAGAATGAAGGAATGTGGGAGGCATAGTAAAAAAAAAAAATTAAAAAATAAGTAAAAATTTTAAAAAATAAATAATTTTTAACAATTAAAAATAAGAGGGGATAGTAAAAATATAGTGAAATTTTTCATTGTCTGTCTTCACTTTGATAATGAAAAAGCATAAACCAGGAGAAAATTTGAATAATTAGATAATCACTAGTGAAATAAAAAACAGGGTACACACCTTTCAAATCTTGGAGGCTTTAAATTTCATGAACCCTATCAATGTCAAACCAGATAGAAAGCAAATCACAAGCAAACATTTTAATTTTTTCAAGTTTTCATTTTAATTCCAGTTAGGTAACATACAATGTTATATTAGTTTCAGCTGTACAATATAGTGATTCAACAATTCCGTACACCACCCTAACAATAACAAACAAACTTTAAATAAAAATGTTCAGGTAAGATGAAAGAGGTTAAGGCTAACCTCTTAAGGCTAATTTTAAAAATTAAAATCCAATGATGTGTTTCTTGTAAGAGAAGCAAAAGGACATATATATCTTTTTATTTTATCTTTTATCAAGCATAGAGAAATCAAAAGTAAAAAATGATATGATTAATTATATTAATTTTAGGCAAACTAACCTTCCAACATGCCAAAAGCATGGAGTGGAATAAGAAGGTCACTTTTCATTTGATAAAAGGTACACTCATTTCTGAGATGTTGTAGTCATAAAATTATAGGTGTGCAATAACAGAATCAAAATATATACTGGGAAAAACAGGATGAATATATATTCCAAGGAAAAAAATAGATACAAAAGACGAAGTTGACAGAGATACAAGTATTGAGAGGCTTTAAAATATTTCTTTCTGCCTTTGAGGTCAAGAAGCAAAAATAAACAAAATCACAACATGGATAAGATAACTCTATAGCCTATAAACAAATTAAATATCTCAGTTTTTTTCAAGGATCCAGAGTGTATTTACTAAAATAGATCTTAAACTAGTTCACAAAGAAGAAAATCTATATAAAGCCAGAGGGAAAAATCATAAAGGTTATTTTATTTGATCATAAGGCAACAAACCCAGAAATTAATAGTAGAAGGTTAAATGAATAAACAAGCAGAATCCAATCACTTGGAGGTTTTTAAATCTCCTAAAGAACAGTAGATCCAAAGGGAGATCAAAACCACCATCACAGACTATTCCAAAAATAATAAAAATCAGAAGGTTCTTATTGAAAAACTGCAGAATATAGCCTGAACTGTATTTGGAAGTAAATTCAAAGTGTCATATACTTTCATCATTTAAAAAGGGGAAACATATAATGAATAATCGCAAAATTAGAAGAACAACAGTAAAACAAACTGAGGAGAAGCAGAAGAAAGAAAATGGTAAGGCTAAGGAAGAAATTACATAATTAGGAAGCAGGAAAATCGAGAACCTGTTCTTTAAACATGTCAAATATTTAAAAGCCTAATTTTAAAAACAAAAAAATAAAGATCAGAGACCTTAAAATATAAAATATATACTGTAATAAAATATAAGTATAAATGTGATGGTTTCATTTAATTATAAGACATATCTTGATTCTAATAAATTTGACCATCTCATGAAAATTCTAGCTAACTTCTAATGAAAGAGAAAATACCTTCAAGAAATTACATCCAAAATGATCTTAAAACAGATGGTCATACTGGTGAGTTCTTCCATACTATTGGGAAATAAATATTCATCTAAACTCTTCTGAATTATAAACAAAAAAAGGAAGCCACCTGATCCATTTCATGAAATTAGGACAGCTACAAAAACTGAACAGAAATTATGATTTTTTAAAAGATTTGTTCATTTATTTTGGAGAGATAAAGCATGAGCAGGGAGAGAGGGAGAGGAAGAGAGTCTCAAGCAGACTCCATGCTGAACATGGAGCCTAACTCAGGCCTCAGTTCACAACCCAGAAATCATGACCTGAGGTGAAATCAGGAGTCTGATGCTTAACTGGCTGAGCCACCCAGGTGCTCCTATTTTTTTTTTTTAAGATTTTATTTATTTATTTTGAGAGTAGGAAGATGGGCACAGGGAGAGAGAGAGAGAATCACCAGCAGACTCCCCATTGGGTGTGGAGCCTGACACGGGATTCAGCCTCATGACCCTCAGATCATGACCTGAGCAGAAACCAAGAATGAGACACTTAACTGACGGAGCCACCCTGGCACCCCAAAATTGTGATTTTTAAAGAAAAAAACTCTTAGGACACTAAGACCAGAAAAATACTCAAAATATCCCTCAAAATAAGAAAAAAAAAGTATCCTAAGCAAATAATAAATATTTTATTTAATACTAAAAAACTAACAGAATTCTCATTAAAATCCTGGGTGAGACCTGTACGCTAATACCATTTGTAAGTTTTAGCCAATGCCATATAAACAACACAGAAAAAAAATGTAGCCATTTGGAAAAGAGTCAAAATTGTCATTATTTGCAGATACTATGATTATGTATATAGAAAGCTAATGGAATCAACTGAAAACTCCAAAGATTAAATTATTTCAGTGAAGCTCTATAGAAAGATAGAAGTTAATAGCCTTTGTATATTTCAGCACTAACTAATCAGAAGAAGATAATAGAAAAAATTAAAGTATCATAATAGGAGCAATCAAAACCAAAATATTAAACTGAATTGTGAAGAAAAAATTTAAACTAATAAGACTTAACCAATATAAAAAATATATATATAGATATATTTGAATTTTAAAACATCCCATGTTTCTAAATAGGGATCCCAACCAAAAACCCAATGCAATTATTTTTTTTTAACTTGACAAAACAATACAATAGTTAAGGTGTTTTATGAAAGAGCTGTGAGGAAGGACTTGCCACAAGGTATTAAAATAGAGAGCCACAATACTTGGCATGATATTGAATAAATAAATCAGTAGTACAGAAGAAAGCCCTAAGAAATCCTAGTATATATAAAGCCTATTAAAAAAGAAGAAAGAACATAAGTTAATTTGAAAAGAATGGGCTCTTTAATATAGAGTATCAAAGAAATTGCCAATTTGGGAAAATGTCATTATATACCGAAACCTCTTACCTCCAACTATACTCCAAAAACAAAATCAGAAATGAATTATTTAACAATTAATTAATTAAAAATTAGGACTACCTAGGGGAGAACATAGATGACTATAATCACACTGTGAGCATGGACTTTCTGAGAAAAAGGTGACACATTTGACTGCTAGCACGTTGAAGTCTACAAGTCAAGAGTCAATGTAGAAATTGTAAAGGCCAAGGTCAAGATGTGTGCAACAGCTATCTCAGATCAGGTTCATTCCCACAGTGTCTAAAGAGCTCTTAGAAACCAGGAGAAGAGGCAACAATGCAATAGTGAGCAGACAGTTCACCGAAGTAATACTATGGACATCCAAAGCCATGAAATACTACTTAATATCTTAAGTTAAGGAAAAAGGGGGAAAGAATTTCAGATTGAAATCGTGAGAAAACCATGCCATGTTTCACTTGTCAAAGTAGCATAATTTCTTTTCCTTTTTAAAATAATATTCATTGCCGTCGAGGTGTATAAGTGATGAGATAAGAGTATAAACCAGAGGGGCACCTGGATGGCTTAGTCAGTTGAGCCTCCGACCCTTGATTTCGGCTATGGTCGTGATCTCAGGTCCTGATTCCGGGGTCCCACCTGCGGCTCTGCGCTCAGCAGGAAGTCTGCTTGGTATTCTTTCCCTCTGCCCCTCCCACAACTCGCATGTGTATGCGTACTTGCTCTCTTGCTCTCTCTCTCTCAAATAAGTAAGTCTTTAAAAAAAAAAAAAAAAGGTACAACCAGAAAGCCATTCTGGAAAACAGTGGGAGCCATATATCAAGAAGAACCTTACAAATATTAATATACATTGATCCAGTTCATTTCCTTTGACCCTTAAAATTTTGTTCATTGTTCTTTTAGAAATTTATTTTAAATAAAATATAGGTTATCAGTGAAAAAAATGGCAGAAAAACCCAACATTTAAGGAAAGGGTTAAGTAAGCTATGTGAGATTCATCAAATAGAATAATTTTCTGTCATTGAAAACCATGTTAATTAATAACTAATGACATCAGAAACATTTATAAAAGAACACTAATGAAAACATATTAATCAGAAAACAGATTAAGAAGCTGATTTCAGGGCACCTGGGTGGCTCAGTGGGTTAAAGCCTCTGCCTTTGGCTCAGGTCATGATCCCAGGGTCCTGAGATCGAGTCCCGCATCAGGCTCTCTGCTTAGCAGGGAGCCTGCTTCCTCCTCTCTCTCTCTCTGCCTGCCTCTCTGCCTACTTGTGATCTCTGTCTGTCAAATAAATAAATAAAATCTTAAAAAAAAAAAAAAAGAAGAAGCTGATTTCAAGGTATTAAAAACATATAAACATACAAATAAACCAAAAAATATATATAAATACCTAAAAGTTAACTGCAGTTACCTCTAGGTGATTTTTTAAATTTTTCCTTATTTCCCAAATTCTCAAAAAGGGGCATATTTTTTATACCTATAAATTTATGTATATAAGAATTGTATTATTAAGAAAACTTGCCTTATGCTTACAGCACAGTCAGATGACTTTTCATGTTTTATCATCAGCTAGGCAGTATAATTTGAGGCTTAAAATTAAGAATATTCCCCTGCAGTTAGGATCTCAAAGTGGAAAGGGATTCCATTTATCTAGTCCAGTGAATCCCAAACTTAAGTGTGTATCCAAATAACCTGAAAGGCTTTTAAAATACGGGTTGCTGGGTTTCTGATTCAGTAATTCTGGATGCATAAGAATCTGCCTTTCTGACAAGTTCCCAAGAGATGCTGATTCTGTTGGTGTAGGGACCATACCTGGAGAACAAATAATCTAGTCAAATTCCCTGACTTATCAATAAATCCCAGATTTCTCCTCCACCACTGGCAAACCCAACTGTCCAGCTATATCTGAAAGCCTCTGGTGGCAAGAAACCCTCTCGTGAAGCAGGGCATCCATCCAAAGAACTTAGACAGCAAAGACCTAAAAAGATTGTACAGGCGCTGTCCCATCTCCCCGAGGCTTGCTTTAAGCAGGAGTGTTCCCCAAATGACTTGGGAAGGGTCCACGCTTATAGTTACTGGCCATTTTGCGGGACATCATCAGAGTCATCTGCCCAGAGGGGGCAACGTTCAGGAAGGAGTCCCTCAGTCTATTGCTTCTCTTGGAGTAATAAAAATGTGTTGATTTGCCGGAAATGGCCCCCAAAACAAACTCAACACTCAGCACTAGTAAAATTTTAAAATGTACTCCATTCTAAAAGGGAAATTACATGCTGCAGTGGTTTTGTGAATTTTGAGCTATCACACAAGAGCCTATGAGGGTTCTCTCCCTCATAGAGCAGAGAACTAAGAAAATGGGGCTGCTATTCTCAGTGCTTGTTCCAGAATGTTGTAAATCTCTTGAAAGGTCTTTAAGAAAATCATAAAGACCTCAGTTAATTGCCTGACCAGCCCAATTAGCAGAGAAATTTGGGTTCTAATTACAAAGATATGGGATGTTGTCTTTCCATCAGGGGTTAAAAAGGCAAGCTCCACCATGTCCAGCTACCTCCTCCAATGGGCTCTGAACTAGTTAACCCACTAGTTAGCCTCTCCCAAATGGGGGAGAAGGGGATAAAAGACTGACATCTCTTTGACTCAAAAATATAATCTACTCCTTACCTTCAGTTACCTATAGCTCTGGACTCCATAAACCACATCAAAAGCTCATGTTAGCCAGCATCTCCAAACTCCTACCCCATCCCATCAAGACCTTTGTCAAAACTGCTGAAAAACCAAATGGGAGATCTGAATTTCACTTCCTCCTCTTTGCCCTGGAGGCGCTAACAAGCAAATAAATTGCTCAGCTAGAGAAAGAAAAAGGAGAAGTAAGGGTCTTCCATCATCCAAAAAAAAAACCAAAAAAAACAAAAAATGGGCTCTATCAGCGGGAAATGTAGGCAGTATATCAGCTGCCCCTGTCTGTCCCAAACATAGCCATCTCCACTACCAGGACATCCTTTCTCTCTCCTGGGTCGTGCTCATCCATCAGTACTTCCACGGCCCATGCTGTCAAAAGGCCGTGCGCTGGTTCAGGGAGTAGCGTCATGAAGAAGATGGAGTCTTTCCTCACAGGGGCTCTGGTGCCCAGGAATGAGAAAAGGCTCACCACAACACAAGGACATGTGCCACAAGTCACTCTAGTCCATTAGTGCTCAATCACATGACACAGACAAGCTCCGTCAGAGTCCCTCGTCTATGCCTTACTTCTGTGAATTCTGGAATAAACATAATGCCCATGATAAGGCCCATAACACAAAATGGTACTTGATATATTCTTGGTTTGCTCTTCTGGGGACTGCCACAAAACAGAAAGATGTCCTCCCCTTCTGGAGGTCCTGGGTGGTGAAAACCAACATTAAGAGCCATTTGCAGCTTCCATCACCCAAGTTATGCTAATTCTCCACAATGTCTTTTGGTTTATCCTTCTCTTTCCATATCCTGAGAACTTCTAAATTTAAACCTGGCTCGCCGTAGTACCCTTTTAGCCAGAGTCTCCCCCACTCCAACTTACCCTGACAAGAGCTGTGGAATAATTTCCCTGGAACTCTTTTCTTCATCATGTCTTTATTCTCCAATTTAAAAGTTATCATGGCTCCCCATGACCTCATATTAAACCCGGCCTCTGCCATCTTCCCTTGAAAACCCTAGACTAACCACCCCACCTGCATCCCTGACCTCATCTCTCATCCTTTGCCCTGAACCCAACCAGTTCATATGTGGCCCTTCCACCTGGTGCCTTCCCTTTCTCTTTTCACCAGTACATCTCCTTCCCTTCCTTTTAGCTCTTAAAACTCTTCCTCAGTTGCTCCATTCAGACTCTTCTCCTTCCTTACCTAACTTCTTTTTGACCCCACTTGGTTTATCCCTATATTAATTCAAACTTGTGGATGGGTCTCTCTCTTCAAGAGTTCCTCTTTGGTTCTCTGTGGCCACACTGCCATTTCCAATGACATAGAAACCACGAGAATGAGCTCATAGATGGCTTCTCTTGACATAAATCTTTCTCCTTCACCTCCAGTGTAAGATAACAATTACTCAACTAACCATTACATTCCATTTCACAGTTCACAGCAGGCTTTCATGGACAGCCTTCCATTGGATCTTCACAACAACTTTGTGAGGAAAACAGGACAGATGTTACTACCCTCATTTTACAGTTCAGCAAGCATGGCTTTGAAGGTTAAATGATTCGTCCAGAGTCTCACAGCAAAGAAGCAGGAGATCAGGGACCCAAACCCAGTTCCTTGAATCCTGAGTGCCTTGCTCCCACATCATCTTCCTACTCTGGACATGTGTCACACTTGATAAATGCTGATGGACTGATAATGCAGACTAGTAATGTGCAGTGTCATCAGGCCACATTCAAACAGGGATTTAGCATTCTGAAGCCATGCCCTGAGGATACGTTTGGGAAGAAAGACAAAAATGAGAATTCACCAGTGTCTTTCACTTCCAACTGACTTAAAGTCTGTAGGAGAAAAAAAACTCGTAAAACCTAAAATTAAAAAAAGAAGAAGAAGAAGAAGCGTTTAAAAAGAAAGTTGGTTTTTTCCTGGAAAGCTAAGAAAAGAGGAAACACCTAAGGGACTCACTTGAAACCTTCCACATGATGTGGCTCGGGTCAGATGTCAGACTAAAGCCTCTAGGTTGACTTGAAGTTGACTGGCTAATATCTGTGCACCGCCTGGTGCAGTGGAAGTGAGGAGTCTAAGAGCTAGACTGTAGCTGTTCTTCCCTCTCTGTGGGACCTTAGGCTAATCCAAGGCTCATTTAGAGCCTTGGGCCTCCATTCCTTTATCTGTCCTGCAGAGAGGTTGAATGAGATGGTCCCTGAGATCTCCTCCGGCTGTGACATTTTGAGAATCTATGAATAGCAAGGACACAAGACAGGTGCGAGCTGATCACCACGTGGGAAGCTCACACCTGTCTCTCCCCAGTGTTTCCGCCCCTCACTTCCAGCAGTGCCAAACTCCAGGCCCAGTTAGGGTCCAGTTGCCAATTTTGAAGCTGTTCAAGGACAGTCGTCCTTCTGCATGGGGCTCCTTCCAACCCAAAGCTAGCCTTCCTTCCATCCTCTGCAACTCCCTCGTAAGTTACTGGGATTTGCATGCCACTAATTCATTTATGCCTCTTTGCTTTTAGATTAAAATTACTCACAAGAATCAAGCGCCTATGATGATGGGCCCTCCCCAGAAGAGCAGCTTCTTTTCACTGAGGAGGAAGAGCCGTTCAAAAGACTAAACAATACGCCAAATGCCAGTTAAACCAAGAGAGAAAACAAGAGACTGTAACACACACAAACACACACACACACACGCACACACATGCACACAGGCACACTCATCTCTAACCAGTGGAAGCAAAGCCACCCATCAGGAAGAAATCTTCATCTTGCCCTACATTCTCTCTGCTTCAACAATGGACACACCCCAACAGAGCCAGCACCATCAGAAAATTCTGAATGGACTTAGGGCCCACCAGGGTGTGGTTGGCTCATACGGCAACCTCCACATTCCCAGAAGGCCATGAGTGGGACTTTCTGAGACTGAAGGAGAAATCCCCCTTTCTTCCCACCAGTCCTGCAAGTTCCCTCATGGACGCTCGTAAGAAGTAGGCTGCAGGTTTCCTGCCTATGTTGAGATCGGATGCGGCCAAGGGAAAGAGCTCCCATTCCAGAGAATTTACACAAAGGTCCCTCTGTACGGAGACAGACGGCCTCCAGCTCTCAGAGCATAACCCTTGGCAGGGCTCAGCAAGCTCACGTTGGTTTCTTAGTCGTCCTTCAAGCGGCAACTTCTCCCTGAACTTGCTGAGGAGGCAGAAAGGCTGTGGAAAGCTGTGTTTCCATTCTTGGTTCTCCACACTGTCAGTGGGCACTTGTTATTTTCCCAAAGCTTTCTCCTGGTGGCTGTGTGTTTGTTTAGAGACGGCTCCAAGAGCCCCCAGAGCTGCCTTCACAGCACACCTTAGATGTGGTATTTATTTTCTTAGTTCTGTGAACACCTGGGAGGGAAAGCAGAGAAACTGGGATTTATTTTTCAAATTGGTGTCATAATATTGTGTAAAAAGGGAAGAAAAAAAAAAAAAACACCCCCAGTTTCTTTCTTTTTCAAGCCAAAACGTGTTTCCTGTTTGAGTTCCAACCAAGCCCTGGTGGCAGACTATTCCTGAAGGCAGAGAAGAGGATAAGGAAGGGCCTTTTGCTCAGAAGACCAGGAGACAAACCATCAGGTGGTTCCCACCTGCCTCTTTGTACCTATGACTCCCAGAGCCTGGCCTGAGGGCTCTTCTGATGGTCTTATGTGTGTACATATATGTAGCATATATATATTTAATGACGGACTTTTCCTGATTGGGGGGAAAAATATTTGTAGACTAGGAACAGAAAAAGAAAAAGAAAAAGAAGGTTTTTACTCCCCCATTCCACCATTTCATTGTTAAGACACATTTCCCCATGGCGATCATGAGACTTAAGGGAAATGAAAGTAGCTCCTTATCATAAAGAGACTGAGAATTCCTATTCTGGATTCTCAAAACAGCCATGAAAGATATGCTGTACAGAATTTACTCTCCCAATTGCCAGAGATAGCAAGTCTCAGGAAAGTTAAGAGACTTGTCCATGGTATCTTAACTAATGTGGTTTGGGAGTAGGTGCCACTAAGAGAATATTTATTAGAGGAAAGAACCCACACATCTTAGAATAGGGTCATTTCTGGTCACGGAGAAATTATTCCATTTGAATCCAGGTTTCCAGGGAAGAGTGAATGTGTAGCACATGTGTGGATGGGATAGGCCCACACAAGGAAATGAGTGCCGCATGATGCTTCCCAGAGATGCTCTCTGGCCTGAACTGGTAAGAAGTTGGTCTGGATTGAAGGCACTAGACAGATCATGAGATTAAACTCTCCACATGTCAACTCATCGTGGTCATGATGGCCTCTTAGTCTGGAAATGCCTCTGGCTGTAGGGATGACCTCAGTTGGAGACTCGCGAGAAGGACCAAGGCACCTTCTGCAAGGTGCTACCAGCCAGTTCCCAGAGGGGTCCCAGCAGAGCTCAGTGGGCTTCATGCAGTTGGTGCCAGCATTATCCTCCTTTCCCCAAGGGCAAGTCTGTGTAGAGCATTTGCCTTGGCACCTTTGCTCCATTGGACTTCCATCCCCTCTGAGTTGTCTTAAGAGGACACGTGGCCCCACTCAACATCACTCCACTGAACTCTCTCTAATCTCCTTGCACTGAGTCAGGAGCTTCGCACAAGGAAGGGAAATTAAGATTGTGTGTACACACCGATCCTAACTCTGAAGGAAGCAATCATCTAGGATCACCCTGCTGGATGCAACAGTGCGAAATAGTGGGTGAGGGGACAACCAGGCCACCTGAAGAATGTCTTGAATGATGGGATCCTTGGTGACGGGACGGACCAGCATGCTCCAGAATAACAACAGGTACTATCTTGGAAGCCACTTGACTTTGAAACAGAGGCAGATTCGGATTTGAGGTCACTGATTCGGAGATATTTACAACAGTTTTTTGTGTGTTTCGACCCTGATCCCCCAAG
The DNA here is from genome assembly GCF_002288905.1 of Enhydra lutris kenyoni. Classification (NCBI taxonomy): domain Eukaryota; kingdom Metazoa; phylum Chordata; class Mammalia; order Carnivora; family Mustelidae; genus Enhydra; species Enhydra lutris. Next base: position 5,774,727 of record NW_019154086.1, read on the forward strand.
ATTGAGGCTGTTGAGACATGGCACTGTGGACAGGTGAAACTGAGTCTCAGAGTGGCCCCTGCCTGTTCTAGTCTGGTGCCCAGGACTTGGAGTGTTGCCTGAGAGACATGTCGCAAGGCCCCCCTAGAGCCACAGAGTATAACAAGGCAGTGGAATAGTACTTCCAGTTGGTAACCTCAGTAAGTCTAGTGTTGTTGTTTAGTGTGCTATCGCAACTCATCCCTTAACTACTGTGACTGTGGTTTCTTCTGGCAGAGTACTTCACCACAGTGGGCCTCCCAGCAATCTCAGAGGTTGGTGGAGAAGGTACTAATATCCCGATGTTAATAATGAGACGGTGAAGCTTAATGAGGGTTCGGTGACTTCTCAAAGTCACACAGGAAATCAGGGCAGAATCCAGTCCCTTAGTCTTCATCCTGTTCTGATTGTAACCATGCCACAGACTTGTTCCCACCCACCCCCACGGCTCTACCCCACCAGCAATAAAAATAATGAAACAGAAAGTCTTCAATACATTGTGTTGCCCCTGGACTATTCAGCTGAGAGTTGCATCTCATTATGGCTTGGTCTTTGTGGATTTCCTCCAATGAGTTGAGAATGGAGATAGGCTTAGTAGAATGATTATATTTCAGGTCAGAGACCAGCTCCTCTCAAGATAGTTCTTTCCACAGATGGAAAAGATATGTTAAAATTGCCAAATAAATTAGGAAATACTTGGCAGAATCTGGAAGAGCCTCCAGACTGGCGTTACATAACATGCATATACATTATACATATGCACATTATATAAGGTGACATAGTACTTAATGTGCTGTATATATTATGCAAATTACATATTTGTGAGTAATCATGATAAATATAGAGACCCACTAATCACTTTTTTACACATACTCAGTGACAGATTAGGAAGTTACTTTGCCAGAGAGTCTTAAAACTTACTCTCTCCTGCTGCTTTGGTTCCAATTCCTGACAAAAATAATTGCATCAACTTCTCCCATCTCTAGCCCCCTCTCCTCTTGGCCAAAATCCTCAGTTACCTCCTGTCCCAGCTAGGTTGTACCTTCCGTGGAACACACCACAATTGTGTTCATAAAAATAGAATCATGGGGTTGGGAAGGATCTAGACTTCCAGATTCCCCTACGTCCCAGGCCTGCACCTTAACATCCCTAGTCAAGTGGGTGCCTCATGTTAATATCAAGGGGAGAGGGAAGGAAGAGTCTACCAACCCTCCAAGGAAAGAAACTTCATAGTGTTCCTTGGCCACCAGTTTCCAGGATCCAACAATAACCAATCAGGAAGTTATTTCAAATGTCTAAGTCTCCACAGCATATCTGAGACCATAATTTCCTAAGACATGTTTCACAAAATGCTAGTAGCCATAAAATGCTCCATGAAAACAGAGCTATTTGATCAAGTACTAGCTCCCTTTCTAGGAGAGACATAGAAAGACTTAACTCTAAGAATTCACAGTAAAGAATTATAGGGCCCTTTATTTGTTTGCCAACATTTATAGATTAGAAATACTACTTTATGCCCACCATAAAGTAGTTCTTTTTGTTCTCAGTAAAGACAGGGACACACAAGTAATCATCCTTAGCAATAATGTTCCAAAAAGTACTTCTCTAGGACAAGGAGTCTCCAGTCTTAAGACACTCTTTATTTTCTTCTAAGTGACTATTTAACTATTTTTATTTTTCCCCTCTACATGCCTTAAAGCAAGAATTAAGATTCTGGACTCTTTGCCCCCTGGGGGTTTGGGGTGGGGAAGGAGGGATTGGGGACACTTCATAGCTGCCGGGGGTCAGACTTCATCTGTGTAGCTCCATAGAACAGAACCAGGTCTAAACAGCACAGTTCTAGAGAGGTTGATTTGTATTCAATGTAATGCCTGCTTTTTGAACTGGCCAAATAGGGAAGGGGTTGCCTTCCAGGGGAGTGAACAGTTATCCGCTCTTAGGGAAAGGGTCTTGACCTGGTTGGGTGGGGAACAAGCAATGATCAATCTACCTTGTCCAACAAGCTATGGAAACTGTTTTTGTCAGCAATAATGTTAAATCAATATCTGTTACTTCCTTTTGAAAGAGTTACCTCAGTATCCCCTGTTTTCTGAAAGAATGAAAATGACTCCCAGAGACATTTCTGGATCAGTGGGTACTAACCAGATAAACCACACCTAATACATGGCAGGGTTGACCAGAATCGTTGACATCCTCCACAGACAGCTAGTGGTGGTGATCTCCCCTCAGTAGCTTAGAGAGTTAAAGGAATGAGGTTGAGTATTTAGACAAAAAGAGGTCCTGCCTTTCTATTGGGGTCCATATTGTCAGTGTGGAACTCTTCTAGTCACAAATATCAGACCTGCATCTGGTTTGCAATAACAAGGAAAAAGAAACCATCCCACATCTCAAATATCAATCAAGTTTTAGATAAAACAAGAGAGCAGAATTGTATAGAATTTCACATGGAGCCATTGTTTGTAGCTCACCTTGATGTCCCATCATGCTGGAGTGTATCTTTCAACTTTCTGCTACAGAGAGAAAACAGGAAAAGGATACAGGAAATGGAATTCCCATTTATTGCTTACTGGATACAAGGCACCATGTCAAGGTCTTTTCATGTGCTGTCCCATTTAATCCTCAGAACAGCCTATGATATGGGCATTGTACTTATTTCACAGATAAAGGAATTAGTGCATTGAAAGGTGAAGTACCTTGTCCAAGGTCAAAAAGATAGTAAGTAGTAACAGCTAAGACTTGACATGGATTTGTCTCACCAGAAATGAATGCTTTTACTACTATACTTCAGTGCTTTTAACATTCTCGTCCGTTCCCAACCCTACTATCATTCTGGGTGAGGTTACATGGCGCTGGCAAATTGATCTATCAGGTCTACCTCTGTATAGCCATCTAATCACGTTCCTTCTAAAGAACTTCCAGTGCTTGTTCATATTTAAACTCAACAGCCTCCATGGACAGCTGGAACCCCAAACCTCAACTTTGCAATCAGATTGGCAGCAAAAACTTAATCTTCAATGTTTCAAATTCTAGTGGAATGGGACTCGTCTCCCAGGGCTCCCTAATAGATTTTCTGTTCAATTCCGTGGGTGGGAGAGCAGCAAGCAGCCTTCTCAGACATAAATGCCATGGTCAACGGTGACTGGCCTGCACAGGGAAGGAGGGCTGGTGTTGTTGAAGGGAGCCTCCAGCAAGAAGGCTCTGCATGTGCTCCTCATTAGTGATAGGCGTGGGCTGGGCCATCTGTATTCCGCAGGAGAACAGAATGGCAGGCTGCCTTTCAGATGCCAAGAGAAGCTATCTAATGGGAAGATCCAGAGAGCTCAAAAAGCAGACAGGCCTCTTTCCTCATGGGGATCTCTGTGGGAAACCAGGGACACAGAGAACCAAGGGGTTTGGGAAATTAACGGTTTAACCTGCTGGGCATCCACGCTGGCCACCACTTCATTCTTCATGCCTGTGGTGCAGAATGGCAAGCTGAGCCCTGCGGCCTCATCGGCTCGCTCAGTTTCCTTAAATGGAGCCCACGTTATCCTGAGATCTGTGGCTGCGGTGACAGGTGCATTACAGCAAGCCACCAGAGTTTGCAGGGAAGCCTTCAAGTCTCCCAAGGACCAGGAAGCCCTGCATCTAGGAGAGACCATATGATTGGATGCTCAGCACAGATTCTAGAGAAATAATCAGAAAACATGAGGACAACTCTAAATGCTCCAAATGAGGAAAACGCAAGTTGGAAGTAAAGAAGAGAACGTATAACCCAGTACCAAGCATGTAGTAGGTAATGAGTAAATATTTCTTAAATGAATGAATAGCTAAACTGGGTATCTGCCCCTCTATCCTGGAATGGGTAGGGGAAGGGGAGGTAGAGGCAATGAAAGCTTTTTAACTAACAACTTGGGAACTTGAAACCACAGGATGTAGAGGGAGCTCATGGGGGCCTCTAACTACCCAGACATCTGTTGAGTGATGGACACAGCTAAATATGGATCATCAAAGGGCTTTCTAGGTCACATGGAGGGCAGTTGCATGATTCAGAAAAAAATGAAATTCAACTTGGACAGAAAGATAGAAATATTTGCAATCTACTTCTTAGCCATCAGGTCAGAATGGACAAAGACTAAAAAGGCAGCAAAAGTGTAGTTACAACACAGTAAGAGAGCAGCATAATAAGGTACAGATTCAAGAGATGAAAAGACAACTGGAGAACGGGTTTTTTTTTTTTTTTTTAGATTTATTTGGGCAAGGGAACTGAGCACTATAGTTCAAAAATGAAAGAAAGGACCAACAGATCTTTTTTTTTTTTTTTTCCTTAAGGCAGCTTAAAGTTGAGTTAATTGGAAGATGGACATGTCCAGGCATTAATGAAATTGCTAGTAAATAACTATCATTTATTGTGTGGTCCCAAATCTATTACTTTGATGACCACTGTTAAATATCACAGGCACTCTAATGAAGTTGGTGGCATATGGTTCCCTACTTAACAGACAAGGAAACTGAGGAACAGAGCAAATCTCCCGGTGGCAGATCTGTCAGTATCCTTCTTCAAAACCAGGCCTGTGCCTGCAGGGCCATTGCTGATTCCTCAGAGCTCCAAGCACGGGGGTAGGGATTTACTACCCCAAACCAAGCCCATGTGCACAACTCACTGACTTCCGTGTCAAACCCGAAACCCGAGTCCACAAAGCTGGAGTGGGAAACAGCCGCAGAGGCCCATGGAGGAGGAGCGGATCTGGGCTGTGGAAGGTGCGTGCGCACCGTACCCTCCTTTCTTCTTAGGCCCTCTCTCCAAGGCGCCAACTGGGCCTGGTCTTAGTACCTTGCTCAGACGGCAGACAGTCAACAATGGCAGCTGGTAAAGAACTCACCAGATCAGGGTGTTCATATAGTATGAAAGATCACCTTAAAGGATACAGAGACCATATTAAGGACCAGGAGAAAGTGAAATGAGGTCAGGAAGTCAAACATCTGAATTCAGTAACAAATACGTAAAGGTGGAACAGAGTTCCAAAACATCCTTTTAAAAATCTGTTGGGTAAATCATAATTTGGGGTAAAAAGACTGCTTCTAGAATGATGCAAAAAAATTTTTTGAACTTTTTCCTTAACAAAAAACCCCAAAAAAATCCTTTTAAAAATGGAAACTTAACAAGAATTACAAGTTGAGGGGTAACGAAATACTTTTTTTCCTTAGACAAGACAAAAGGAAATTAATTTCTAAACTTCACAATGTAAATGACAATCCAGAAAAAGACTCCAGAGAGTGTGCATTTTCTGTTGAGGGATTAAACATTAGTAGTTTCAAAATAATTAATGAATTTTTTTTGGTCTTTTTTTATTTTTTAAGAAAACTGGTACCAATTGGTTACCAGAAAATGGCATGATCTTCAAGAAAAGAAAAATTTTCTTGGTAAATATTTCCTCTTTCCCTGAGTCTCTGAGGTAAAAGAACTGAGAACTAACTAGATCTTTTAACTCAGAGCAACGAATGTCCATGGAAGGGATGAATAACAGAGGATATTATTAAATTGCTGTTTGAGGTTTTCTATCATCATACTCTGTTACCACCAGGCATGTCAGTAATGATAAAAAAGGATAAATATAAAATGATAAAAAATGATAATGATTAAAAAATGATAAAAAGGATAAAGTAATCCCACCTCCCTCCCTCTTCCTGTCAGCCTCTTAAAGCTTACCACCACGGCCATCCAGGTTAAATATACTTCCTTGAATTAGAATATCTGGGAATAATCTCTTTTTATTATGGAAATTTTCAAACATACAGAAAAGCAGAGCCATGAGTATAATGAGAACATATATACCTGTCACTCAGATTCAGCAGTCGTTACCATCTTCCCATATGTTGTTTTTTTTTTTTTTACTGAAGTATTTTAAAGTAAATTACGGATGTCATGACATCTCACACCAAAACACTTATGCATATATCATTATAGGGGATCCTTCCTTATGTGGGAAAGGCACTGCTTATGGGAGCTCTCATAAGCTCGGTCATTTCTCAGTCCCAAATAGAAGTTAATCAGGACATCACTCTAACAATTAATGAGGAGTAAGTTTTGGGTGGAACCCAAGGAAGGTCTTAGCTGTATTTAGAACATTCCTGATTGATATAGAGAGAGGAAAGGCAACAGCACATTAACTAAATTCTCAAAAGACACGAAGCGGGGAAGTGGGGAAGTCTTATACACATTAATGATGCCAGAGAGAAAACACAAAGCACTTGTGTGGAGGTAGAAATTTACATGAACACTGCATGTTCTTATTCTTGAAAGAAAAATTGTTTAAAACGTTGGTAATGACGGAATGACTGGACACAGGTAAAACAGTAAAACATCCTATCAGCAGATTCCTTTAATCATAGAAAAGACCGTTGTGGTTTTTGCCCCAACCATGTGATGAGCATGGCACTAGACCTGACGGGGCGGTGGGTGGCGGTAAGCTGCTGAGATGCACAGACAGGTCCTCCCCCTCCACTGGGGCACAACTGAACGGGAAGTACATCAATTCCCAGGAGAACGTCTGGGAAGCTTGGTTGAGAAGCGCTGGCTCACTTAGGCAGGGTAAGATAGCATCTTCAGTAGGCACACTTGCTCTGTGCTTCCTTGCTGGGGTCAGGGCAGGCTAACTGCAAATGTTGTGGACAAGATGGCAGGCAAGGTGGTTGGGTAGTTTGCTTGCAAAAGTCTGCCGGCTCGGTGATTCTGCCGAACAAAAGAGAAGCAGGCAGAATGAGTGACAGCAGGTTCCAGAATGTTCAGCCTGTCTCTGTCAATAAATGAAATTCATTTCCTATTCAAAACAGCCTAGGTGGCCTCAACAACTGGAGATCAAGGCCTGATACCCAGTCTGTGGCTGGTGGACCTAACTGAGCACCCATTTGGCTTTCCACGCATCCAATGGAAAAGCTTCCTTATCCATACCCTCAGGGCACTTCTACCTCTTGACTCAAGAAGCACCCCACCCCACTACCCCCTCCCCCCACACTATGGGGTTCATAAGAACAAGCACCACCTTCTTTCTCCATGACATTGCTGCCATAAGGAAGGCAAGTCTCTGTTGACTGATTCGGCGATGAAAATCCTTTCCACCCTCCAGAGAGTAGAAACGTGTTTTCTTCCCAGAGCGCCCCCTCTTTGGAAGAACACAGTCTCTCCTGAGCTCCCTCCTCCAGCCTCACCCCGGGCCTCCGAAGCCCAAGCCCAGGATCCGCTGATGGGTAAGAAAACACATGAGCTCATTGGAGCTTATATAAGAGCTCTTGACAGGCCTTTCCCAGGAGCATGCTCGCATTTGCCTTGTCTAGGCAATGTGATTTTTCTCTTCTCTATCTCCTCAGAACAGAGAGGCTGATTTGTACTCCTGTTCAGTAGTGGTTTTGTAGCAGGGAGAAGGAAGCGCAGTGTTGCTTCCCAAATCCCAGTGATTCAAATTGGTGGAGTTTTCCCGAGGGGCAGAAATAGTATTTAAAGGACGGAATCCACCGGCATGTGTCAAGCCCCTTCACACTGGCTCTATCCCTTCTCTCAGCTTCTGTCTCTGCGGAGCCCATATGCATTCAGTCACCCCAGAGGAGCAGTGAGAGCCATAAGGGCCGAAGCTGCCTTGACATCTCAGAGGACTCCCTCTCTGATGTCCCTTCTGAGATGTTTGCGAGCAAGGTCTAGGGCAGAGAGAGACAAAATAAAATGGAAATCCTCCTCTTCCTCCAGAGGAAGAAACAGAACATTTATGGAGGTCTTTCAAGTGTTCCCATTGCAGGAAATTGATCCTGCCTCCGATGACTTGGTGACAACTCCCTTCCTCTCCCAGATGCCGTTGTCTTGAGGGAGGAAAGAAACTCTTGGGGAATTTGGGGGAACTGCACTGTGGAAACTCAAAGAGAAGGGGGGAGAGAGAGAGAGAAAGGGAAGGCCATGAAACCAACGTCCAAAGTCAGGGAATGTTTTACAGAGCTCCCAAGAGGAGAAGGGATTTGGTTCTTCTCCTGCCACTGAGAGAAGAAAAGGAGGGGGAGGAGTGGGTGCCCTTGGCAGTGATGGCCTCCCTTCTGCCCCCGGTCACTCCAGGCCTGGGCAGCTCAGGGCAGTGCCAGACAGACAGAGAAGCTCAGCCTGGGCCTCCTCATTCTCCTCCTTGAGCCTCACAGGCCATGACCCAGGGTGCTTTGTACCCACAGGCAAGTGGGGATATGCCCTCTTCTTCCTCTGCTCCTCTCCTGGGGCCAGCGCCATTTCCTGCCTGGCACCAAGGAGTGGTAGGGACATGGGCAAGTGTCAGATTATGTCTCAGCTTCCCCACCTGTCAGATGGGGCCAGAGAGGGTGGTTCATACATTTGTTCATTTATCCATCAATAAATATTGTGTTATTAACCAATGTCTATTTGCCAGGCACTAGAAGTGTCCTTAACCTGTTTCAACACAGTTCTCTTGCTTTTTCTCCACCATTTCCCATTGCGTTCTGCTTTTCCCAACTTCCATCCACCCCCAATGCCTACTTCTTCCACCTTTTCTTCTTTTATTCTTGTGATGTTTCTCTTCCCTTTTCTCCCGTGATACTATTTTTAGAGTTTTCATACATAAAATCAGAGGATCACAGGGATCTTAAGGGGACACTTGCCCACTTTGTTATCTCCAGGCAAGGCTGAAAAAGCCCAGGGAAGATCAGAGAACATAGTCCAGAGCTTGATTTCAGGATGTAATTTGAGTGTCTCACAGCTTCTCCCATCCAGAAATTATCTCCAATGTCTAACTGAAACCCCTCTGTTCGGTACTACACTTCTTTTTCTCTTTCCCTTTTGAGTCACATCTCAGGCATAGAGCACCTTTGTGGATATAGAACCATTGGGAAGTTTAATGAGAGCAACATAGCTGAACATCCCAGACCAGAGGGTATTAGCTTCAGTATGAAAACAACAGAATCAGGAGCAAAGGGAGGACCAGAGGCCAGGGCAGGGAGGTGGGTTTGACTTCTCTGAAATCAACAAAAACAGACTAAGCAGTAACCCACAAGCGTAATCCTACTGGAGTCGCCATTTTGGATCAAGTATCTCAGTTAATACAAAAAGTCCACTGAGCAGAAAGTTCGAGAATCAGCCCCCTGTTGCTGGAAAGACTCTCCCTTCGATGTCCTCGAGTTCAGCCTTGCACGCTGAGGTGGTAGGCAGTGGAGTACAAAGTCTGTGGTCTGTTGATTGTAGTTGAGTTTCAAATGGGCATCATCCAACCTTGGTTCCAATGTGACCATATACAGAATTCCTCTCCAAAGCCATTTTTCCCAGCCTCTGGGAAGGAGGCAAGCCAGGTCTACCCTTGGACAGGGCCTGATGGCCCTTTTGGATCTGTGTGAACCTGCCGAGATGGCTCACACTCTTGATGGAGGCTGTGTGCCTAGAGAGTAGGTCACTGGGCAAGGAGGCAGACTGTAAAACCTACAGAATGTTCTTTCTTCCTTTCTTCAGATGGCAAGAGGCAGGAGATCCAACTAAAGAGAAGAGGGTCTATCGGCAAGTTGCTGACCCAGCTTCTAGCACAGCTGCCCTCTTGCACAGAATGGGAACAAGTAACCTTTTGTACCTCTCTGTACCATCAGCCTCTACTCCTGGTAGGTATCTCTGGGCAAGTGTTATTGTTAGCCAGTAAGCATAGTCCCAAAGAAGCCACTGCTAGAGGGGTTCTGACAGATGCTTTTCTCTCTCTGCAGGAAACAAGTTAGACCTTTCTATCTGGGAAAAGTCTGGCCACTGTTCCATACAGGCTGCTGTGGAAGGAGCCATCCCACGTGCCAGGACGATCTGAGAGATGAAACCCTGCCTGGGAAACAAGAGCAACATGGGGAATGGGCCACAGTGCTGTCTCAGTCACGTGGCCTTGGACATGTCCTTCTGGGACCACTCTTTCTCCATCTATCAAACAAGGGGGCTCTAAAGACTTTCCCTTTTCAACGATCTTGCCTTTACCTGGAGTAAACACTGCGGCCATGGGAGAGGGGGCAGGGTCCTTGTTCTTCTGGGTCTTCCACCAGGCCCAAGGCTTCCCCCAGCCCTGCTACCCTGGAGGGCTACCCTTAGCCCTTTAAAGAATCTTCCCTTCCCTCTTAAGGATTGATCATGCTCAGAAATCCAGCTGATTTAGGGGACCAACATGAAAAAAAAAAAAAAAACACCTTACAAAGAAACTTTTTGAGAAGCCCTCCACGTTTACACACACGCACACAGACATATAAAACACACATACTCAATCCCTGACGTGTAAACATTTTCCCTTCTGTGGCTCAAACCTATTTTACCCTTTCTCATTGCTCGTGTGTTCGGAGAGACTCCATTCCCACCCGTGGCAAAGCACCATTTCCTTTTAGAGAACTTAGCTAGACCTCAGTGTTTGGGGGTCACCCTGGGCATAGGTTGAAGCTAAAGGTCCTAACACACCTCACCTGTGGCCCATAATCACAGACTCTGCCTGCTGAGACCGAGGCAGTGACTGGCTGGCACAGTGCCAGGGTCCAGATCCTTTGCTCCTTACTTGTCCATCTCCACTGCCTCCTCCGCCCGTAGATATGCTTCTCTGTCACGGTGGTTGCCTGCTCGAGCCTGCCTGTCCGCCTGCCAGAGTGCCGTGGACTTCTGTAATGTACTGTGTGTATGTGTGTCTTCCCTCTGCGGTTTACTACAAATAAACATGACAGCGGACAGCTAATCCCTGACCTCCCGGTGGTTTCTTTTCAAGTCATTGCTCGAGACATCAGGATCGGCTGATCAGCCACAGGGCGCTGGAGACAAGCAGGCTCCTCTACACTGTTCCGCGGCCTTTCACCGGTGCCCACTCCCAGGGGTTGCACTGATAGGCCGGGACTGGGAAGAAGGGAAAATCTCTGTTGCCCCTTTCCTGGTGTTGCAGGATGGGGAGAGGAAGCTGAAAATCCTATTAAATAAGCCTTTATTAGATATTTCAAAGTCTTCATTTCATTGATATGTGAAAACTCCCCTAGGAAGCAATGAGCCATTTTACAGATTAGGAAACCGAGGCTCAGAAAGGGTCATTAACTTGCTCAACAAGTAACATAATAAGTATCTCAGTTCTTCTCTCAAATCCCCAAATTCTCGCTCTTTCCTTTAAACCAGTATTTCTCCAAAGGGTGGGGGGCAGGGACTACTAACATCAGAAACACCTGAGGTCTGGATCTGGGGCCCTTTCAGACCTCCTGAATCCTGGGCTCTGAGAGTAGGACCCTCGAATCTGGGTCGGTCTATAGACCCTCGCACCCACCGCGCCACCACCTGCGGGGAGGGCAGGACCCATCTGGGAGGACTGAGCCAAGCCAGCGTTTCAGGAAAGCTCAGAGACCAGAGCCTGTGGAAGAACACCGTCAGACAGGAGAGACACAGAGAGGAGACAGATGTGGGAAGAAGCGAGGCTGTGGACTGCACATCAGAGTGGGCTGACCCCTCACCCCAGAACAGAGATGCCAACAACAGGTCCATCAGCTCAGCTCTAGGCTGAGCCGTCTGCAGCCAAGGGTTCCAAGTCACACCCAGGCGGGGTTAGGCAAGGAGGTGGGGGCTCAACCTGGCAGCCTACAAGATAGGGGCCTACAATGGTGCGGCAGCCTCCGGAGAAGGAGGCCATGGTTGCCCAGCGGCTGGTCATCGGCCTCTGCTGCCTTTGCAACCCCCATTGCCCTGGCCAGCCTGGCATGACTGGCCAGTCTCAGGAGCCAAAGAGCCATTGTCGTTGCCTCTCCAGGTTCTTCCTGCCACAAGTGACCAACAGTGTTCCAAAAGACCCAGAACTCAGGTCCTGAAGTCTGTCTTCTCGGGGTCCCTGCTGTCATCCTCAGGGCTGGGCAAGGACTCTGGCCTCAGGGAACCTCACCAAAATGTTACTCACTCCTACCCACTCCCTCCCCTTTCCACCTGGATCTGCCGAATTCTATTTTGTGCCCTGGAGTCTAGGTGGAGGTTTCTGAAATGACGGTGGGGGTGTTTGAGGTGGGGCGCTGTGAGGTGGAGGCATCATTGCTACTGAGGACAGGACAAAATTCTGGAAACAGCTCCATGGCCACTCAACTGGGGACATTTGGCTACGGTCTCACCCACCTCGCTATAACACTCACCAGTCTCTATAGCTAGGGAAGAACTGGGTAAACAAGGAAAATTCTGGTCCATTCAAGAACAAAGGCCCTTAGCAGTTGTGTTTGCATTTTAAACAATAGTGAAAAATAAGCCATTTGCCTTAGCATTTACAAGATTTTCTAACACATGTGACCGTGTTCCTGCTCCTTCCCCCATTTAACAGGTTACTGTGTGCCTTTAAAAGTAACAAAACTGCCTTTGTTTTTAGATGTTCTTCCCTCCTACTTTCCATTAAACCAGACTATCAATTATTATCGAACTATTTCTGAATCTAAAATCTTCAAGCCATTCACAGAGGGAGCAGGAAGTCAAAGAGAGCCAACGTGGCAAGGAAGAGCAGAAAGAAAAATGGGAGAGATTGGAAGGAGAAATGGTGGTCTCGGACTGGAGTGGTCGCAGAGAGAACCGAGTCTGACCTCTCAGCCAGAGCAGGTCTCAGCTCTATGGCCACTGTCTTGTGCACGGCCACCCCTGCCTCTAGACTTCCCTCGGTGGGCAGCCCGCCTCCTTTCCAGGGAGCACCTCCAGAAGGTCTCTGAGCCTTAGGTAGGCTCCTATTACACCCAAGTCTGCCTCCCATGGACTCCCAAGCCCTGGGCCCCGGCTTGGCCCCTAGCAACCCACAGTACACCGCACCCCTGCAGCAGGACAGCGCACATTTATCTCAGAACAGCAACCCCGTCCTCTCCCCCCCCCTCCAGACCAAACATCCCCTGAATCCTTAAATTGCCCATTATATGTCATGACACTCAGACCCTAAGCTATTCTTAGGACTTTCTCTGGAACAACAACAGGTTGCCAAGGTCCCTCTTAAAATGCGATTGCCAGAAACGAGCGGAGCGCGGTACCCCAGAAGCAGGCGGCAAGCGCCGAGCCACACCCCGCGCTCCAGGCTCCAGGCTCTACGTTCGCTTTCCTTGGCAGCCTGATGGCTCTGCGCCGTCCGGCTCTCACGGAGGCCACCTCCCACCTCCCGTGAGGCCCAGTCACTGCTGCTGGGGTGGTGCTTTACTGATCCCCAAGTCGGCCTTATTCGCTCTTCAGCACAGCTGGGGGAGGGCGGTTAAATATGAGGAAGCTAAGGTTTTTCCAAAGCCGCATGGGCCAGGCCTCACGCCCTGAGCCTGTGGTTCCGAGCCTTTGCTCCTCCGTACACACCCATGTTGCCTTTACACGCGAACTTTTGTTAAGGCCAAGAAAGCCTCCTTGGCTTTATTTGTTAGTGTCTATTCAAAGTCTTTTTCAGGGCGCCTGGGTGGCTCAGTTGGTGAAGTGTGTGCCTTCAGCTCAGGTTATGATCCCAGGGTCCTGGGATCGAGCCTCAGCCTACTTGGGCGCGCACTCTCTCCCTCGCTCTCTCGCTCTCTCTCTCTGTCTGTCAAATAAATAAATAAAATCTTTTTTAAAAATATCTTTTTCTTTTTTCTGTTCCATTTTGTTTTGTTAATTTTTGCCCATCCCTGAACTTGTCTAGATCTTTTTGACTCCCACTTCTGCCACCCTGTATATTAAAGGGAAGACACTGGATCAATGAGAAAAGGGAGCCGAAGAGGATGAATGACCAAACAAGGAAGGAAAAAGGAGCTGGAAAGGGAGCATCTCAGAGAAGAATGGACAACATGGTGTGGCATGTTGGGGGTTGGGGGAAGACTGGGTTCCAAACCCACCCACTTCTGCGGGCTCTGCTGCCCTAGACAAGCCACTTAGCCTCTCAGAGCCTCACTTTCCCAAGAGAGGGCATCTGAATGGGACTAGTCCATTCCCAAGACTTCTCCCAGTTTCATGAATCTGATGTAGAAAAAGACCTTATCGTTAGTCCAAAGAGTCTTCTCTTTTAATCCAATGGCTATACTGGACATCAGAGTTCACTCCAGATATTTCACATGGTTTTCTTTTGCTACAATAAAGAAAAGCAAAGGTGGCTATGGGCATGGCATTAAGCAACATCTATTTCATTTGATCGCTAGCCCTGCTTTTTATGGGGTGGGGAAGGGGAGGAAGGATTTGGAGAGTTATGTCTCAAGATGTTGGACCCAAAGACTAAGGAATCCTCAAGGAGGTTGAACCAGAAGCTCCATAGCTATCACCAGACACCCTTTCCATATTATTAGAGGGCCAAGGGTCCTGCAGTGAACAGTCGCCCCTGACATGTCATGAGAAGGGAGAGAACATGTTACTCATCTCTCGTGCGCCTTCCTGGGGAGGTCACATGGCAAATGGTCTCAGACCATTGTGCTAAGCTCCCATGTTCTTATTCTTCCAGAGCAAAGCTGCTCAATAGAAATATAATGTGGGCCACATATGTAAACTTACATTTTCTAGCAGCCACATAGAAAGGGCAAAAGGGAAGAGATGCAATGAACTTGAATAAAATATTTTCTTTAACTCAAAATTTCCCAGATATTATCATTTTCACGTGTAATTAATATAAAAGATATTAACTACTTAATAATTGAACACTTAAATACTTCAAATAATTTTAAACAACTTTAAATAATAATTCAAATACTTTGAAATAGTTAATTTAATAGCTAAATACTTAACTTTTTTTTTTTCTTTTTTGGACGAAGCCTTCAAAACCCAGTATTTATTTGACATGACGGCGCTAGCCTCGGGGGAGCGGCTGCTGTACCAGGAAGCTCGAGGTGCTCCCACCACATCTGGTGCTCCCCCACACACACAGTCCTCCAACTATGTCATGACTGCCTGCTTCACGGTCTGCATTATCCATCAGACTGAAGGAAATCTAGGAAGTCTAGGAAGGCTGGGACCATGGAGTTAACTGGTATGTTCTCGGCTCCCAGCTCCCTGTTTGACATGGATATCACAGGCCCTTGACGGACATCTGACAAGGAAGCAAGGAAGGAAAGGGTCCAAGCTCGCCTATATGAGCAGTACAGGGAAGAGCTTGGGTTTGAACCTGAGTATTTAACAATAAAACACACCCTCATTTCACTGGCTCTTGCCTCCTCCTAAACTTCTGAAAGCATTATGAAAAGAGCACAGTCTCAGTGGCCCACAGACTGAGACTCAGCTTCCAGGGAGGTGACTGGTTACAGGGAGCTCACTGCAGAAGTTTGGGAGTGATCCCGTGCTCTTTACCTTACCTCTCTTGGCCTTGATTTCCTCATCTATAAAATGGGGATGATAATATTTACCTCATAGGTAACCATGAAGATGACATGTATCTTACAAACATCTGACTTTCTGTAAATGTTAGTTTGTGTTCCTTGTCTAATGAAATGGAAATAAATCATTCTTATCTGGCCAACTTTGAATCCTGCAGCAGCTTTGTCCCTATCGAGAGAGGGAAAAGTAATGAAAAGCAAACCAAAATTTGAGAAAGGGAGCCAGCTCCTACCATCTGTCTCCTTGTTTGTTCTTTAAAAAGCTCCACAAAATGCAGATCCAGCCAGGGTAGCCCGTGAGTTATGAGGAAGCTAGCAATCCCCTTGCTTTCCCAGCAGGTAGACCGCATTGTCCTTTCTTCTGACCTTTGCCTCAGGGATTCCAGCCTTTCAACCTCCTCAGGCCCCAAGTCCAGCAGACCCTGTTTTTGCTATTCTGAGTTCAGGAGGCTGGAAGTGCCTGGAACCACGTCTGGGGCAACCACTCAGGTGGAGAAGGTACCCTGGAATCGCTCAGAGATTCTGTCCTGAGGCCTGAGTCTGAGCTGGGGCTGAGCCTCAGGGAAGGCAATGGCTCCTTTAACCAAGAATCTCACATGAGCTCAGGAAGAGGGACAGCTGGGGAAAGCAAAATTGCCATTGTCTGGATAAGAAAGCAGTTATCAAAATTAAACACTCCCTCCTAGCTTATTTCTGACTGTTCACCCTCCCCTCACACACCCCCTCGAGTCTTCTCATCTCCAGGCCTTTTCTGGCACAGCTCCTCTGCCTGCTGGGCCCTCCCCCTCCCCTCTCACCACCAGCCTGCTCCTCCCCACCTTCACTGGGCACTGAGCCTTTCCTCTTTCTGTCCTACCATGCCATGACCAATAACAAGTACACCACACACACACACACACACACACACACACACACCATACACATCTACCCCAAAAGTCTTCCTTTGCCTAAAAGTCATCCCTTCCTCACTTCTACGACCACCATGATCAATACCCACCACACACACACACACACCCCATACGTACATAGCATCATCACACACCCATACCCATCACCACTACCACACCCTCACACCCATCCTTACCACCATCACTTACTACATACATGTACACTTACTCCCTCGAACACGTACACAGCACCCCCCCACACACTACAAACACATGCACACATGCAGAGCCCACATACACAGAGACAATGTACAACACGCCAACTGTGTCATACGCCTTCCATTGGTCCCCCCACCCTTACACACACCCAACACAGAATCAGAATAAATATCCACCTCAGAACATTTGATCTCCTGAGTTCTGAAGACTTATCTCTTTCACCTTGATTAGAGATAATCATATACAAACATCTCACCTCCCCTACTGGACTAGGAGAGCCCTGAGGACGGAGTCCATTTCTCTTTTTGTTTTTGCAAACTGCACGGCTCTTGGTCTATGGTTAGGGCTCAATAATTTTTCTTTTTAATTTTGCTACTTATTTGAGAGAGAGAGAAAGAGTGCACAACCGGGGCGAGGGGCAGAGGAAGAAGGAGACAGAGACTCTTAAGCAGGCTCCATGCTCAGTGCAGAGCCTGACCTGGGACTCCATCCCAGGACCCTGAGATCAGGACCTGAGCTGAAGTCAGATGCTTAACCGACTGAGCCACCCAGGTGCCCCTCAATAATTATTTCTAAATGAATAAGTGACTCAATCACTGTGAGTCTGCAGGGCCTACATGAGGCGAGGGGGAGAACCAATGGTGTAGGCCTGAGCTGGCCTGGCCACCCCAAGGGGGAGGGTGGGAGATGGGGGGGCACGTTGTCTTTCATGGCTAGTCCTGCCTGATCCTGCTCGGCTGCCTCGGTTTCATTCCAAGGGAAATATTTGTTCTGTGAGCAAATAAAATGTGAATATGTTCTAATCTGTTGCAAAGATACACAGAGCTGCCTTGGGCCTGATGCTTAGCTCTCTGAGGGCACTTCAAAGAACTGTGAAAATAAAATGTCCCCGGTGGGGGCAGGAGGTGTAACTCTTTCCTTCCCAGAGACAAGGGCAAATGAAGACTAGGTATTACGACTCCCCTTGAACATTTCTAAGGAGAACCTACTCCTCCAGGGGCGCCTGGCCGGCTCAGTCGGTGGGGCATGTGGCTCTTGATCTTGGGGTTGTGAGTTCAAATATTATGTTGGGTGTAGAGATTACTTAAGAATAAAATCTTAAAAACAAAAAACAAACAAACAAACAAAAAACCCTCCTCTGGGTCTGTCAGGATCCCAGACATGACAGGTCATGGTAAGGTTTTCTTACCCGTTGTTCCTCAGCTTCAGAAGAGCCAAACCCATGAAAACACATCACCGCACACTCACACCAGAAAACTTTGCTGGGTGCCCACAGTTAATGGAGAGTCTACCTCCCAGAAATGCATGTGTGTGACCCGAACTTCTCCATCTCCCTGGCCCTCTGAAGCTAGCCTCCTGCCCACCCGAGCATCACACACACACCAACATACACCATGGATCCGTGTTTTAACAAACAGGCAGAATGGTTGGAGAAGTCAGGAAGAAACAAAATTCCTAGCTGTGGAAAACCAGGAAGGGAGCTTTGCATTTTGTTTGTTTCCTACTAAGGGATTCTTAGAAGTTCAGAACCTTCCATAATAAGCTGTCATTGGATACAGTTGTTGCCGAATATGGCCTCAGGTTTGATTGCAGGTTTTTTAAGCATCTGACCCCAGAATGCAATGTTTCAGTGTTCCCTTAGCCCGGCCCTGTCCCTGCTTACAGCCTGGGACAAAAAAAAACACAGCATTGAACTATCAGTTAAGGAAACCCAGGGTGTCCGAGTGCAACCATTTAGTAAATGCCTCAAGAGGCGTGACTTCAGTCCCTGCAGTAGATTCTGAAAATATAACCCAGGACTCCCCCTGCATGTCCAGGCTCTGGAAGTCTGAGTCTTCCAGGTTAAGCTGTCCTGAGGCCAAGCATACCTGTCTATGATTCCAGTTCAAGAACAAGCCTCAGCTACTTCTTAGGGCACAGTCTCTGTGCCGTTCGAAGATCCTTCCTTGGTGTTTGAAGCCTCTCAACAAACTGCAGGTGAAAAATATTAGCGTCATCTGCTTCATTTCAGAAGGGTGGGGGGATCTGGGGCTCAGAGAGGCCAAGCAACTTGCCCAGTGCAACCCAGCTAGAGCCAGAATTGTGATTTGCTGACCCCAAAACTCCTTTCCAGGGGACTGCTTCACCAAGAGAGCCAGCCTGCACAGAACTTCAGGAAGCCAATGTCTGCTTATTCCTACTAGTTTGTTATTCAAAGCAACTGCTATTCTCTCCCTCATTAGATCCTCTATTTTTTAACACATGCAATTTTAAAAATTTTAACACATGTAAAAGCAACACAATACTAACCCAATCAATTCAAAAGACTTCTTGAAAACCTCTATGTTTCCTTTGAAAATGAATTCTCTTTCAGATTCCTCCATTACAAAATGGAATCGCAAGACCTCTCTGATGCCTTTACAACAGCCCTGTGCTCTGGGCTTTGCTGCCTCTTCCAGGGACCAGGGCAACACCTTCTCCAGGGGTCTGGGGGACACCTCCAGAGTAGCCCTTCCTTCAGCTGACAGCTGTCATTCACAGTGAGAAGGGGGCAGCAGACCCTCTTCTGGCATAGGCAACGGGGTCTGGCCCCATCTCCAGCAGTCACACTTGTACTAAAACTAAAACATACACACGCGCGCGCGGGCGCGCGCACACACACACACACACACACACACACACACACACACACACAGATTGTCATGGTAGTGTTGTTTTTAACCTCAAAAAATTGGAAACAGCCTAATCTCCAACCTCAGGGAAACAAGTAAATGATGTTATAGCCATAAGAAGGCATACTAAGCAAACCTTAAAAATGAAATTTATGAGAGTTTTTAATGCCCTGGGGACATACCTATAATCTTGGGCAAAATGCAAAGTTATATATTAAAAAATATATCTCCATTATGTAAAACAGTGAAGAGAAAAGCCAGGGAAGAAATATGTTTAAATGTTAACAGTATTCATTTCTGGAATTATGGGTGCCTGTTAATTTTGAATCATTTTTGTATTTTCCTAATTGTACACAATGAGTATATAATGATTTCATAATTTGTATGATATGTTTTTAGAACTTTTCAAAGACCAAATCCCCAATGTTCGTGAATTAAGAAGACTGGTTTAAAAAAAAGTACAGAAACAAACAATTCTGGGGAAACTGTAAAAAAAAGTAAGGCTATTAAATATCTGATTGGAGTTAAGCCATAAATTTAAAAAATTTTAAAGTATCATGATAGATATGTAAGCCTGCCAGTTGAAAGAACAATTTCTACTTCCGATCCTACTCCCTGACAAGTAATAATGTACCAAATCTTTTAAAATAACAAATGTAACAGGCTTCAGAATTCTGTTCCTTGTCAATCTCGGACTTGAGCTCAAAATGCCTTGCACTGACCTCTACCATTCAGGGTCAGTCTTCAGGAGAGGCTCTTGATGAAATCCCATGGGGGAAGGGAGGCAGAGGTGTAAGCAAATAAGAGCCTCCTCTCCAACCTGGTGCGAGCTTAGTCACTTACTGGAGGAATTTAGAACTCCGTTCCCCCTCCACTATGCAAGCTAGCAGAGGCAGAAAGCAGCAGCAGAAGGAAATGTGTTGATTCCAACCATTCTGAGGCACTCAGAGGGCCAATAGCCCATAGCCAACCTTCCCCATTCTTCTTGTAGACCCTGTCCTGTTCATTTGCACTTTGGAGCATTCTGATCCAAGACAAGGAGGCATCTAGAATGAGTGTTTGGTTTTTTTAAAATCCCCCCCTCCAACTCTTCATCTGCCAGCTGAGCTATTTTTCTCTTACCTCTCTGTTCTGATGTACTTCAAGCCACCCTCATATCCATTAGATGTGTCTTTCCCAAATTTCCCCTTTTCATGTGTCGCTCCCTTACGCCAGAACCTATCATAGCTCTATCTCCCTCAAGGAATCAGATCCAGACTCCTCAGATCTTCACCACCCAACTTCTGGTCCTTACCCAGATCCCTCCAAATTCACCCTCCTCTGCTCTATTTCCCCTCCTCACTGCCCCCCCCACCCCATTCTCCCTACCCTCACCCCAGCCTCCAGCCCAGCCCTCCCCACCCTACAGGCTGCCCTTCAGTGGAACCTCAGAAGTCCCATCAACTGGAAAGAAATGTTCCTTCACTAAAATAGAATAATGGAGTCTTGTCCAAATTAGGCTCAAAGATACAATTTTCTCAATGTTAAGTTTTCTCCCACTGACTTTTGTTAAACCTTTGGCACTGGCAGCTCTGCCTATCTCTAGTGAGAGCCCACAGATGGCAGAGCGAAAAAACAAGTCCCTGGTGAAAAATTGTGGGAAAGCCTCGGGAACAGCCCATCGTGTGTCTTCAGTAGCTTGTTTATTTCACAGATATGTGCTCACATTGTGGTTTTATATGCACACAAAAAATAAATCCTCATTTTCTGCTAATTAAATTGCTTGGGCCTGTGTGAGAGAATTCTATACCACGTGCTTTTTGCGATCCTCTTTAAAAAAAAAAAAAAATCATGGTGTTCTTTGCATAAGAAAATTCTGATTGTTGTGAGCCAGGACACCTGGGTGACTTTATAAACCATTGCTTCAGACCCTCTACCCCCAACATATCACACACATGCATATTTGTGCCTTTGTTGTTCTGTTCTGCCCGTGCTCTCCACACTCCCTTCTCTGCCGAAGAATACCTCCTCAGCTTTCTACATGATTCCATTCATATAATACATCCTCCATGAAAGGCATTCTGCCCTCTGTCCTGAGATCCAACAGAACTCCTTTAGTTCCTTCAGAAATCAATGAAGAGAGACACACTCTCGACATCAGAGAGAAGTAGCTAGGAAGAAAACACCAGTGAGATCTATGAGAAAAGGAAAATATCACATTGAGAAGCGAGATGTGAGAAACTCTTTCATTTATCCCAGGAAGTACTGCAAAGGTCAGGCGTGGTCATGCAAGGTTCACCCAGCACCTGAATTTCTTCTACAGAGAAGAAAGGAGTGAGAACATGTGTTATGTTTCTAATCTATCCCACTGTGCTAGATGCTTTTCAAATATCCTATTTATTCCTTCTTAGAAACCTGAAGGTTTGCATTGGTATCCCTAGTTTATAGTGATAAAACTGAGGCTCAGAGAGATTAAATTTGCTCAAATTCACCCACTTGGCAAGTGACAGAGCCATGATGGAAACCCAGTCCCACTGCTCCTGCCTGCTCGCCACCGGACATCTTCACACCCAGTCTCCCTGGACAGACTACTCTGTGCAGCAAGAGTTATTATTCCCATTTTTTAGATAGGACACTAACTTGCAGAGAAGCGAAGTGACCTGCACCAACAGTCACATAGTTAACAGTGATGGAGCTGAAGTATGAAATGGGGCTTTGTCTTTGTATTCACATTCTCCTCCCTCTGTTCACCATACAAGGGAGCACAGGTATAATTTAGTAACTGCAAGAGAAGGCAGTGAGTCTGGGAAGCACAGAGAGGTAGTCTAGCCCACTGAAGATTTTTTAATAAACAAAGAGCTTCTTCCAGACATGAGTCTATAGAGCTATTACCATATTACCTGATGGATTACCTCACAACCATTTACATCTGCGCGGTGTACACAGAGTTGGAAATGAACGCTACCCGCATTCTTTCGGGAATGTGTGGGTTGGAAAAGGTAAAACACAGATCCTGTAATGAAAAATTACATCTCATCGTGGAAGGTAGTCTAATACGTAGGGAGGAAGAGGAAGACCATATTTAGCATTTATATTCTCCTGTGGTTGAGACGACCCTGTTGGAACAGGCCCTGGGGTCAGTTTCCAGGTATAAAATGAACATTCCATAATGGGAAGGTCCAGATGAAACGCAGATAAATAGACAAAGCAATTAGGTATGGAGAAAAGAGCAGCAGGGGTGAGGAAAGATTGCAAGGGCAGTTCAAGTCAAAGGGCAGGGAAATTCTCCCAACCAGGGTGCTACCTGGTGAACAAAAATTCTTCGAAGTTCAGGTAGAAATGCTGATGTTTCTGGGCTGCCTAAAGGGGACCCTTAGGGGTAGGGGTCTCTTCCAGGGAGCTGACCACAGTTAGGAAGGCCAGGCAGACCGAGGAGAAAGGGAAAGTTGTTCTTCCGACCTGTTTCATGTCACCAGTCCAGTGGCTAAGGGGCCATCCACAGGAGAGGATCTAGGTCAAAAGAGTCAACAAGGAGGCTGATCCCCTTTTTCTGAGCAAGGCCTGGATTTCCAAAATGGAGAGGGAAGGTGTGGGCATTTTAGTGCAGTATGAATTCCCCTGGGTTGCCAAGGACAGAGACGAGGCTGGAGGGTTTCACCGAGCTCCATGACATCCCCAATCTGGCTGAACTGAAGCCCCACATTGGGCGCAGGTAGTGTTGCTAAGGAAATGAAGCAATTCCCTCAGCACACAGCCTGAGCTGGTGCAGAAGCCAAGGTTACCAGCTCTTCATTCCTCTCCCACCATGTGGGCAGGCAGAAGCTGGGTGTGCCTAAAAACAAATCCACAAAGAGACGCTCACCCACCCACCCCCTTTCTCAGGCACTGTTTTGCAGTGCAGGTGAAATCACTTGCTGCTCATTCACGTACTCATTCATCCTTTGGTGACCACCTGTTAGGTGCAGGAGCTGTGTTTGGGGCAGGGCAATTCAGGCAAGCATGGAAGGGGATCTGTATGAGAGGATTTCGTCCTGTGGACAATACAGACCCAGGAACAATGTGATCGATACTTTAATCAAGGGTGTCGCGGAGGAGGTGATGTTGGAAGCAACCACTCCGTGTCTTTTGGCTCATCGTTTTTCAGCACCTAAGAGATGTAGCCCACAATTCCGAAATGTGGATGATCACTCCCAGAATGACTGTCTAAGTCCCCTGACAGCTTATCCCCCAAATCCCTATCTTACTCCATTTCATTCATCTTCCAGCCCTACCCTCCTTCCATCCTGGGGTCTAACCGCATGTGAGCAACGGCCAGTCCCTGAACATGCCAGTGACTGCCCAGCCTCGCTATGTCTGCGAGAGTCCTTCCTTCTGCCTGGAAGGCCTTCCCCTTCTTGCTCTGCCCAGCAAAATCCTAGTAATTAAACATTCCAGGACTGGCCCAAATGTCAACTCTCTCTGATGCCTTCCTTGACCCTAACAGGAAGTACTCACCACTCCTTCATTTGTACTCTCAGAACCCATTTACCGGTCTCTGTTTCGACACCTGTCAACATCATATCATAGCTATTTGTTCCTGTGCCTTGTACCCACCTCCCACCACACTGGGAGCTCTTCTCAGACAAGCCCCACTCTGAGGACACCAGCCGCTCCAGAAATGTGTATGGAAGGAGGCATGAAAGTTCCAGCTGTATAAACTCACATGTGTCTTACCTTAATAAAAGCACATTCAAAGTGATAGCCCGGCTTCGTCTGACAGGAGGGATGGGCCACTCACCTTCCAGGGCCAGACACCCTCATCTGACGATTGCCAGGACTCTGTAATGCTCAGTGTGTGTGTGGGGGGCAGAATCCAATGTAGTAAAATCCAATTTGTGGGGGTTTTAATGGTATAATGTATATCCTTAGATATGATTGCCTGAGCAATAAAAAAT
Source organism: Enhydra lutris kenyoni (assembly GCF_002288905.1). Taxonomy (NCBI): domain Eukaryota; kingdom Metazoa; phylum Chordata; class Mammalia; order Carnivora; family Mustelidae; genus Enhydra; species Enhydra lutris. The sequence goes on from NW_019154086.1 coordinate 5,798,682, forward strand.
ACCTAGACCGATACACAAGAAACTATTAATAGGGGATGATTCTGGATAATGGGTAAAGGCTAGGAAGATATAGGGGTTTTTGTTTTCCATTCCACACCTTTCTGTGATGTTGAGAATTTTTGTCACGAGTCTCTGTCACTTTTCAAAGAAATAAGACACAAAAATGAATCTTATGACTATATACTTTTTTAATTTTTTAAGTTTTAAATTACATTTTTTAAGTACTTTCTGTACCCAACTCACGACCCTGAGATCTAGAGTCATGACTGAACCAGGCAGGCGCCCCTTATGACTACATTTAAAATAAACCACTTCACGTTAGGTTAATAATGTTACTGAAAAACACGATCTTCAGTCTTACTAGAATGTTCATAGCCATGTCACTAGGAATAGCAAAAACAAGAAACTGCCTGAATGTCCATGAACAGTAAAATGGATATATCAGCCATAATATATTCATACGATAGGATACTATGCAGCAAAGACTGAATGAAACAGAGCTACACACTACAAAAAGAATGACTCTTCCAAATATAGTAAAGAAAAGAAGCCGGACACTGAAGAGTTTGTACTGTACAATTCCATCTATAAAAAGTACAGAAACAGGCAAGATTGGTTCATGATAACAGAAGACACAATAGGGGCTACTTTTGTGGGGAGTGGAGAGAGGGGAGTCACTGGAGAGAAGGGGGCACGAAGAAGTCTTTTGGGAACAGGGAACTGATAACGTTCTCTCTTGTAATCTGGGTCTAGATGCACGGCAGTTCTTGCTTTGTGAAAATTCATCAAGTTCTACACTTACGATTTGTGTCCTTGCCAGTATACATGCTTCAGCAAAAAGGAAACAAAGTCACAAAATAGGTCACAATTGAGAAGTTGGAGCAGTCCTTACCTCAAGCTGATAATCTCTCTTAAGAGCAGGATGCCAACCTTCCAGCATCCCAAAACATTCAGCGATGGGACAATGGAGATGGGAGCCCAACTGTGCCCCTGTGTCCTGCCCCGAGGCAGAGCCCACGTGCGAAGAGGAACAGACAGAGGACCTGAGGACTTCCACGGGGTAGAGAAGTCAGAGCTTTCCTGGGATGGGAGGCTGTTCTCATGTTTTGCATTTTTACTTACATAGTTCGGCTATTTCATGGGAGAGAATGTGGAGAGGGGAGAGGAGCAGGGATGAGGAGAGGTTTTTAGGTGGGCTCTGGTTTAAATAGAAGGTGCCTTATGTCCCAGAGGTAAGGGGCAGGTGACAGACTACTAGGAAGAATCGTGGTGAAGGAGAGACAGAAGGGGATATTACCTGTATTTAAACACCGACTGTTTGGCTCTGTGGGGCAATAAGGGGAAAGACTGCCTCAGGTCTAAAGGTTAGCTGGATGTCTGGTTGAAGCCATATGATCAAATCCACGGATGGGGCATTTCACCCGGGGGCTCCCTTACCAGTGGCTGTCCTTGATCTTTCCTTTGTCCAACTTAAACTAAATGCACCCCCCTCCACAGGCCTGACAGAGCCGAGGCAGAGGTGGGCACTTCAGAAACCAAGCCAAGAGCTGAAAGGACCACCCTCCTTACCACCCGCTCTCCAGCTGCCACGTTGAAGCAGGCCCATGAGAGAATCCACATTCCAGCCCCGACAGCCTGCCCTTCCAGCAGGCCCAAGGGGCGATGCCAGAGAGAGGCCTTGCAGAGCCAAGGCGGGCAAGTTCTGAGCCTGCTACTCATACGTGGGGGGCTGAACTGAGAACATTGCAGTAAGTGTTAACCCCTGGCCATAAGGAATTCTCCACAATGGCATAAGGGAAGCAAAAGGAGGACTCTGAATGGTCAAAATAGATTTTGCCAAGTCGACACATTCAAGTTCATCCACTTCCTCATTGGAGGGGGCCTTATGGCTCTTACCCAGAACCCGTGGACCCTTTCTCTACGCCCAATTCAAACTCACTTGGTTGGCTGCTTTCCCTTCACGGATCAGAGGCAGCCGTTGACAGTAGCCATGAAGGGCTGCTGGAGACGCATGTTCTTAACATGCAAACGAGTTCTGACTGACACGCTAGTGTGGCAAAGGAGCAAGACAACTTTGAAGATAAGACTCGGGATTCCCCCCCAAAATCCAGCAGCTTGGTGGGGCTCCTTTCTGTGAGGACAGGCAGTCCTTCTTGGGCCTGGGGGGTCGAGCAGGATGTCGGGCTGTGACTGTCCCACTGGAGGGCCAAGGAGGCTCAGGAGAGACAGCAGGGGCACTTGTACACAGCAGAGAGCCCACCACAGAACCTGACTCCTCCCTGAAGGCTGTGAGAGGCCTAGGAAGTTTCTGAAGATTTTCACTCTCCTATTTTTTTTTCTCTTTAAGGTTTTGGTCTCAAGGAAAAAGAATTCCTCAGCCATCGGGAATCTCAATATGACATGCACTCCCAGGTTTCCTGGAGAGTAGATGTTTTCTAAAATCTAAGAATTGAAAGTTAGGAGAAGGAGACAGGAGAGAGGATGTTCTCAAGCTTAGGAAATGAGCCAGGAGAGGAGTGAGGTCCCACTAGGCCTGGCTTGTGGGTCAGAGGCCTGGCTTGTTCCCTCCTCGCTATGACAGCTCAGACAAATTTGTTAATCTCTTGTTATGACTCTCAGTTTTCACAGCTGCAAAATGGGTGTTCTTGCTCCCTCTGACGAGGATTGGGAGTGTTAACTAAGACAACGTACACGAAGCGCCTAGATTGGCGTCTAGGGGACAGATGATCAGTAAACTCAATTTCCATTCTCTTTCTAAAGTGGCTTCACTGAACACCAAGTCTTGCTGGCCCAGGAGTGTCATTCAGAAGTCAGAGTGGCTCTGTCTTTAAGTGTCTGCGTTCGGCTCAGGTCATGGTCCTGGGGTCCTGGGATTGAGCCCCACATCAGGCTCCCTGCTCAGCAGGAAGCCTGCTTCTCCCTCTCCCACTCCCCCTGCTTGTGTTCCCTCTCTCTCTCTGACAAATAAATAAATAAAAATCTTTGAAAGAAGAACAAGAAGAAGAAGACGATGACGACGACCAAGAAGTAGTAGTAGTAGTAGTAGTCAGGTGGGAGCTGCTGGAGCAAGTCCCCAAAGAAGCACTGGGACTTCCGAGGGAGTGGCCAGTAAGCAGCCAGAGCACCTAAAGCAAATGAGGGAAAGACACAGAGGGAAACTGCAGAAACATAGACTTCATGAAGTGTTTCAGAGCAAGGACTCCGTTCAAGATCTACATTCAGCTCCTGACTCCAACTCCTACTCTTAGATCTTAGACCAATTCCCTAACCTCTCTTGGCTTCCTGGTCTATGAGGGTCTAGGAAGGTCAAGCAGGTTAGTACAAGCATATCCCCTCACCTGCCTGGAGCAGCAAAATGCTCTCTCAGCTCTGGCTGTGGTCCTGCAGGTCCTTCCCTAGGGCTGAGGTGTCCCAGCAGAGTGGGGACCCGTGGGCTCTGGAGGGACCCCCTTAGAGGCACTCTCTCTCTCTCACTGGGTGCTTGTACTGTGACCTGGAGTGATTTATGGAACTTTCCCAGGCTGAAAATCCTTCATCTGTGAAAAGTAGATGTGGTAATAATAGTACCTCCCTCAGAGGACTGTTGTTGGGACGAAATGTGCTAACACGTGTGAAGGGTTTGGGAAAGTGTCTGGCTCATATGAAGCACTCAGTAAATGTCAGCTGTTATTATTCTCCGGCTATAAGGAACCCTGAAGGCAATATGGCCCCTGTTTGTTTAAAGAGACATTGAATCTAAAAAATTTTCTTTTCTCTCCCTTCCATTTTTAGGGTATTTACTTCTAAATTTTAGAAAAGAAGAGATACTAGCCAAATGGAGTTCTTTATCTCTCCCTTGAAGACAAAACAAACAAACGAACATTTCCTTACCTTTTTGACATTGCCCTCAAGTCTCTTCCTCCATATTATACTGGATGTGTCCATGCAGCCCACACCCTAGCCTCCATCCAGGGCTACACTCACCAGGACAGTTCTAACAGAGGAATGGGAGGCAGTCCCCCAAGGTGAGGGACCGAGAGCAGGACGCTGCCACGTTTTCTGCTGCCATTTTGGTGATCAGCTAGAGGCAGAGTTGGCTGCCTTACGTTTTAACCTGCTTTGGGGATTTTAGGGAAAACTTTAAAAGCTGTCCTCTTAGGTAACAGATGTTTTCAGGCTTGGAGCAAGGAACTTGTTTTTCCATCCTTCCATGTTCCTTCCCTGAAGACATACTGCACATCAAACAACAAGGTGTGAGTTATCCTGTTGTAATTAAGTGAGTTTTGCTACCACTGGAGGACAAAAGCTAGGTTGACACTAGATGAGTGTTCCAGAGGACTGGTCACTCTTTTTGGTATCTTTTCCAGTCCTGTTACTCTCCTGGAACAGAAGAAACAGTACATTAGAACATACGTTGGACAAAACCTTCAATGTAAGTGATATTCTAAGGAGGAAAAACTCAATGTACTAGACAAAGAACTTCCTTTTTTTTTAATTTTTAAAAACATATAATGTATTATTAGCCCCAGGGGTACAGGTCTGTGAATTGCCAGGTTTACACTTCATAGCACTCACCATAACACATACCTTCCCCAATGTTCATAACCCAACCACCCTCTTCCTACCCCACTCCCCACAGCAACCCTCAGTTTGTTTTGTGAGATTAAGAGTCTCTTATGGTTTGTCTCCCTCCTGATCCAATCTTGTTCCATTTATTCCTTTCCTACCCCCCAAAACCCTCACGTTGCCTCTCAACTTCCTCATATCAGGGAGATCATATGATAATTGTCTTTCTCTGATTGACTTATTTCACTAAGCATAATACCCTCTAGTTCCATCCTCATCATCACAAATGGCAAGATTTCATTTCTTTTGATGGCTGCATAGTATTCCATTGTGTATATATACCACATCTTCTTTATCCATTCATCTGTTGATGGACATCTAGGTTCTTTCCATAGTTTGGCTATTGTGGACATTGCTGCTATAAACATTAAGGTGCACATGTCCCTTCGGATCACTACGTTTGTATCTTTAGGGTAAATACCCAGCAGTGCGATTGCTGGGTCGTAGGGCAGCTCTATTTTCAATTTTTTGAGGAACCTCCATACTGTTTTCCAGAGTGGTTGTACCAGCTTGCATTCCCACCAACAGTGTAGGAGGGTTCCCCTTTCTCCGCATCCTCGCCGGCATCTGTCGTTTCCTGACTTGTTAATTTTAGCCATTCTGACTGGTGTGAGGTGGTATCTCATTGTGGTTTTGGTTTGTATTTCCCTGATGCCGAGTGATGTGGAGCACTTTTTCATGTGTCTGTTGGCGATCTGGATGTCTTCTTTGCAGAAATGTCTGTTCATTAGACAAAGAACTTCTAAATACTGACACTTACCTCTTTTTTTTTTTTTTAAGATTTTATTTATTTATTTGAGAGAGAAAGCAAGTAGAGGGTGGTGAGGAGCAGAGGGAGAGGGACAAGTAGACTCCGCCCTAAGCACGGGCCCAATGTGGGGCTCAATCCCACCACCCTGACAACATGACCTGAGCCAAGATCAAAAGGCTTAACTGACTGAGCCACCCAGGTTCCCCATGAGAGTAAAGGAACTCTTATAAAGCACAGATAACAAAAGAAGATGGGGAGTAAAATGGGGATGGCAGCAGAGGACATAAGCCACCAAGAGGGAGAAACAGACGAAAAGAAGGAATACGTGTAGAGAAAAGACATCAGAAATACTAAACAAAAAGGAACCAACTCTGGGCCCAGGAGGCAGCGTGTCAAAGTCGGTCACCATGAGTTACACCATCATGTTTCACACTATAGCTATGGGGCCTGAGCCCCCAAGGACCTCCCTGTTCAACACAAGCTCCAAATTCCAGAATCATAGACTCCTAGAGCTAGAACAATTCCCCGCATGCATCTATCTGCCCCCACCCCCACCCCAGTCCCTTCACCGAGCCACTCAAGACATCCCAAAGTCCTGTCTCATGCTACACCAAGCTAATATCTGCTTCCCTGTGACATCAACCAGTTCTGTCCTCTACTATTTGGGGTTCAAATGATATTTCCTGGTGATTTGCTGATCAACTGAGACACATGCAATTTCTCCCACATAGGGACTCTGGAGCCTGCCAGCCTTAGAGCAGTGGATGTGGAGCTAATCTGGGCGGGGAGTCTAGCTGAAGAGAAAAAGGCCTCAGGGCTGGTAGCAACCCAGTGGCAGCACAGGAGTGGGATAAAATCTCCATCCACCAAACAGAAATAGCATTACCTGGCAATGAATAGAGGTTCTAAGGGAAAAACTGTCCTTGAGCTGGGGTCAGAAGCAAAATACTCTATTGGAAAATTAAATATCATGGAGCTCCTTGTTGAAAGATCAGAACACCTTCCCACCCATTAACTCGTGCTCCCCCCAAGTATCTTGCAGAACCAATAGCTCCCACAGGACCAGTGCTGGGTCCAGGACTCAAGCAGTGTACTCCAGTTTCCTTTGGTGTACCCTAACATTTCTTGGGCTATAAATGACAAAACAAGTGGCTTCTCTCTTTAAGATACACAACTAGAAACAGAAAAGAAGGTGGGCAAATTTTGACTTAAAAAAAAATTTCCCCCCTAAAAATCTACATTGCATTCCCCAGGCAGGGGTGGTGGCAGCCCCACAGTTGGCTACCCTGGGACCCCCTTCACTAGGGGAGGGGCTCTCCTCTAACATTTGATGTTTTTCCTCCCTACCACCGTCACACGGGTTGAATGGCAGGGCACCCCAGCGTCCTGGGGGAGAGCAGAGAGCTGCCCAGCCTTCACAGAAGGGGGTAGAGGGAGCAGAGTGGGGAGAGAATTGCTTATTTATTTGTTTCCTGGAACACCCTGTTAAGAATCTCAGCAATTGCAGTTAGTGCCCGATCGTTTGGCAGGCAGAGTAGCTTCTCGCCGTTCCCAGCTGCACGGGATCTAATTCGCAAATGCACCATCTTGCATTCAATACTTAAATGGAAAACAAGCAGTCCCGGAAGGGAAGCAGGCGGTCTAACTCTGCAGGCCGGTTTCGGAGGGATTTACGTTTCTAGGTCGGTTGACTGGTTGGTGCCATCCCCGGAGAGGATTTCTTTGAGTTCCGACCCTCTCTCATCTCATCTCGGGTCCAGAACCCACTCTGGCGGACGTTGTAAACTGCAATTAAACAGGGGGAGCAAACGGAATTTGTTTGGGCCTTAGGCCTTGCCAGAATAAAATAGTAACTAAAATCTGTTCGAGAGCTCAGATTTTAAAGGGAGATACTGCTTACTCCTCCCCCACTGGAAACCTGGTTAAAAGAAATTAAGGCCTCTCTTAAAGGTACCTAAGATTAGAGGGCTTGGTTTCCGTTTTCTGTGTTTCTGTGGGCCAAACGCCCAGGTCGGTCAGCGAGTTTCTTTCTGGGTGGAATGACGAATTTCTCTAGCCTGAATTCTAAAATGATAACTTTGCTTGGTACTGCAGCTGCGAACGTCTGGCGCCCAGTGGCCCATCCTGGCAGTGGCGTTGCGGGGCGGGGGTTGGGGGCGAGAAGCAGGGGTGAATGGAGACGTGGGAAGAGCCAAGCCTCGGTGAAAAGTTGGGAGAGCTGCGAGGAGGGAAGTAAACGCGACTCTTCGCGGCTTCGTCCCCTTTAAGTGCTTCACTGACTCAGCTAAGCTTCCCCCTCAGGTCGCGTTTTTTATGAATGAAAAACGTCCTTACATTCATTATATAAACAAGCCTGTGCTGATTGGCCAATGGCCCCCGGTGCATAAATTATGTAAAACAGACCCCTGAGGGGGGTGGAGAGGGACGCGTTATTGACCAATGGGGGCTGGAGTTGATGGGGCGGCTTGGCTGGATTTGTCCGCAGACAGGGTAAACAAGACGTGATAGACAGGCGGAGGAGCTGCCTCGGGCCAATGAGAACCAGGCTGAGCTAGGACTGCTGGCCAATGGCGGCAGGCGGAGCAGCACGCCCCGGGGGGCCGGGCCAGCGCTCCAGCCTGGTTGGCAGCTGCGGCGCAGAGTCCAGCCGCTGGTGCGCAGAGCGGTTCAGCGTCCCCGGAGCGGTTCGGCCCAGCCATTCGCCCAGGCGCCCAGGCCCGGTGCGCGCGTGCGTGAGCGCGCCTGCGCCCCGGGGCCGCTGCAACGGGAGGAGAGCGGCTGCCTCAGGTGAGGGGGCGTCGAGGAGGCAGGGGGGCATCGAAGGGGGTGTCCAGTAACGGGTCCGAAGGGCCCAGCTGGCGAGAGTTCACTGGCTGATTCAGAATCCTCAAAGTCCGGGTGTACTTTCTATCTGGACTAAGCTCTCCACCCCCACCCCCGAACGGGCTGCCCCCTCCTCTCGTGGCTCGCCTCGGTTCGGTTCTTGGGAGGCGTAGGGTGGGGGTGGCTAACGGTTCCGGAGCGCTCGGAGAGCGAGTTTCCGCACGTCGCGAGGAGGCGCGCCCGGGCGCGAGGTGCCGGGGCTCTCGGGTGGGGATGGGCGGGGGGGAGGGACGCTGAGTTGCGGGGCTTTACAATCTCTGGGGGTCTGAGAGCCCGGAGGAGACTTGGAGGCTCGCGAGAAGAGACGCCCGGCGAAGCTTTTCTGGTGGGGAGGAGGGGGCGGGAAGCAGCTTGAAGGGGAATATTTGAGAGGTGATGCCCCCACAAAGTACCAGGAAGGGTTAAGTGACACAGGCATGTGCAGCCTGAGGGTTTGAGGGTTGGCCAGGAACTTATGCAGGCCTTGCAAATTTCAGATTGTGGAAAGTGACACTCAATCCCCCAACTCCCACCCCCAGCAGCTTGAGGGCGTCAGGCTGCATCGCGGTTCTCGAGAAATCGGGGAGCATCAGTGCAGCGGCCTGAGGATAGTGGGGGGAAAAGCGGGTGCGGGGTGGGGGTGGAGAGATGCTGGAGCCTCTCGCTGGATTAGGCATCTGTCCGCATTTTCAGAGGAGAGGAGACCTCTGGGGGGAACCGAACTCCTGGTTGCGGAGGAGTGCCAAGGAGAGATGTTTGGATGTTTGGGGGTCGGGGGCCGGGGGCCGTTGCGGGTGGTTGGTAGCACCCGGCGCCGCGGCTAGATTTTATGAATGTGGATGACTTTATGAATGAAGCGGGTTTCTTTCGTTGGCTCGCTGCTCCCTGCGGCTTTTTTTTTTTTTTTCCTTTCCCTTTTTGTGAATGAAGCATTGAGCTTTCTTCCTAAATCGCTGGGGGTGAGGGGCCTGCGTCGGAGGCTGGGCGTGCGTTGGAAGTGGGGGCGGGGGCTCATCCAAAGGAGTTTTCATGAATGGGGAAGGCTGGGAATTGGGTGGAAGTGTGTCTTGTTTTGTGAATGGGGCCCAGCGCGAGGGATCCAGTTACAGCCTTTACCTGATGTGGCGGCTGCGGCTCGCTCTTCCATTCATAAAACCAGGCCCGCTGCGCGCCGCGGGGGAGGGGCCTCTATCGCGCCGCTGCGCGGCGTTAAAGTTTTCCTGGGGGCACCGGGAAGGGGGGACCACAAAGGAAGTGGTTTAAACTCCCGTAAGGCTTTACAAAAAATTATACTTCGAACAAGATTTTCCTAGCTCTTGAACTCTGAGCGCTGCTTTAAAAATTCTCGATGCCCCTCCCTGGTTCGCTTATGGCAGCTTCTTCCTTTTATTTCATTTTTTAAAAAGGTATTATTGCTCTTCGTGGTGAAGTATCTTGCAACGTATTTCATCTTGAGACTCGGAAATATCTCCCCCTCCGATCTCTTCTCCGTTGTCCCTTTCCCCCTATAGACACTGACATAAATTCTAAGGTCACGATTTAATCTGACAGATTTTGAAGTCTACAGAGGACTCATTTTCATGGCCCTCAACTCACTGCCGACGTTTCTCAGATTTTGTGTATGGGTTAGTGACATTTGAGAAAGAGGCTTTATTCTGAACGTTTAGCGCTGTTTGGAAGGCATGCAGGCATGCCAGCGGGAGTGTTTTTCTAGGAAATGATGGACTGTGTACAGTTTTGCTCCTCTCCCTCTTTCTCTTTGACTTTGAAAATTTCTGACTAGTTGGGCCAGAGTGCTGAGAGGACCATGAAGGGTTTTCTTGTATCCTGCTCACTTAAGAAAAACAAGTTGCGTGGAATTGCCCACTGAGAAAAAGTTCCCTATTTAAAATTTGTATACAAGGTAAACAAAAGAATTATCTGCAAACATTTTGCTTTGTTTAGAGCTGCGTGAATGAAATTACTGTTTTCTCCATTTTGTTGATTTAACCGCATTTCTATTTGGAGAATGAAACAAAGGGTTCAGGAAGGTGGTACCTTCCTAAAATTGTTACTTATTCCTCTGAAATTAGAAAACATTCCCTCCTGGGGCGCCTGGGTGGCTCAGTGGGTTAAGCCTCTGCTTTCGGCTTAGATCATGATCTCAGGGTCCTGGGATGGAGCCCCACATTGGCTCTCTGCTCAGCAGGGAGCCTGCTTCCCCCCACCCCCATCTCTCTCTGCCTGCCTCTCTACCTACTTGTGATCTCTGTTGGTCAAATAAATAAATAAAATCTTAAAAAAAAAAAAAGAAAGAAAGAAAGAAGGAAAGAAAAGAAAAAAGAAAACGTTCCCTCCTTTCCATTTTGACCTTCAACCTGTCTTCCCAGGCCCAAGACTTGACAGTGCTGAAATAAGTTTTAATATTTTTTTGCAAGTTTGGGGAAAATTGACTTCACTCTAAGAAACAAACTGAATTTTCTGTACATGGATCTTTTGCTTTTAATGCTTTTTTAAGATCTCTGGTAGAGATGCATTTAAAATCTGTGTGTTAGAATTTAGTTTCCTTGATTCATTACTTTCCATGGCTATTTTATTTATTTTAGAAGTTGGTGATATCACAGATAATCTCTGTAAGTTGCCATAGGAATATTTGTGACATTACAGACACTAGATCTGTTTGAACAGAAGAATTAGGTTTTAAAAGAGTGTTGTGTGAAAATTAGTATATCTCTGATCAATATATGCCTGGAACTATATATGGTATCTTACCACTGACCTACAAACTACTTTTAGAAACACTATGTATGTCAAATTTTTAATTGCCAATAATTTGGAAGGCTTAAACCCATTTTTCTACTTCCTGTCACTGTACTGTCAAAAATGAAATTATCTCTTAAAAAAAAAAAAAGAAGACCTAACATTATAAATGCCCTGGAGAATCTTCTATTGGAGAGAAACTTGAAATCACCCTTTTAAAATGACAAGAAGGAGTTTTGGTTTTGGTTTTTATAGGGAACAGACAGTAACAAACTTACGCTGTTAATGATTAGAGAGAGGGGGAAGGACAGCTAGGTAAATGGACTTGACACTAAGTACACTATGAACTTATGATGCCCTTAATCAGGCACACCTTTAGTCTGTAAATCTTACACCCTGAGTGGGCTTTAAGTACCTCAGAGAAAGGTAGTGATTTTGCACAGGCCCTAAAAAAAGAGCAGTAAAAATTACTTCATTTCTCCTTTTCCCCTCTCAGTTAAAATCTCCCAAATTCCTATTACAGGAGGACCCCTTTCCCCCCAGAAAGTACTCAATGCTGAAACCTTTCAAAGTGATATTCGAGGCATTGGAAACACCATGGATGGGTTTTATGATCAGCAAGTCCCTTTTATGGTCCCAGGGGTAAGTTTATGTGGCTTTGGTTTGTTTTGTTCTCCCTCTTCGAATATGAATCTTCTCATTGGTTTAGTAGCACAATCCCCTTTGGCCCCTTTATTACCCTTGAGCCTTCACTGTGTCTTGGCCTCTTTCAGAAATCTCGATCAGAGGAATGTAGAGGGCGGCCTGTGATTGACAGAAAGAGGAAGTTTTTGGACACGGATCTGGCCCATGATTCTGAAGGTAGTGAAGCTTTCCCTTTGGTCTGTGGCTTCTTCAAATGGTCCCCTGTGAGAGCCACATGTAGACTCACCCTCCCTGTTCTCCCCAGCACAGGAGTTCTCATTCTGCTGTCTTCTGTTTTCAATTCCAGAGCTGTTTCAGGATCTCAGTCAACTTCAAGAGGCTTGGTTAGCTGAAGGCAAGTTTCTTGGCTGTCTGATTTTCCATATAAAACATTTCACTGTGCTTTGTAATAAAACTTAAAGGTCTAAAATAAAAATCTCTTTTCCAGCACAAGTTCCTGATGATGAACAATTTGTCCCAGATTTCCAGTCTGATAACTGTAAGTACCTTTCTGGGGGTAGCACGTTTGTTCCGAAAACGTTTGGTCTTGGAACATCCATGTCTGGGAGACTCTTTTCAGCCATTGCCAGTGTATTTGGACAGTGGAATGCATTTAGTTTCTTTTAATAATTCAGAGTTAACCCCCAAAACTTTTGTTTCATTCCTTATTGGAGTTATTTCTAAAATGCTTTTATTCCTTTGCAGGTAAGATTTACTGAACATAATTTCATCCTAAATTTCTTTTTGCCTAAGAATATTGCAAGCCTTCAAGCTCAGAATTATCAATCAACTGACATCATATATATAAGATGTTGGACTTAACATCCATTAACCAGACATTATTTTATGGCGTTTTTTGGTTTGTTTTATAAATTAATTCCTTGATGCAGATCATGAGTCTGACATTTTTTTCTCTTTTAAAGGTGCAGAAAATAGTTAATGGAAGATTCCAGTTAATTGTGGCCTCACCCAACATGTTGTCAATTTTGTTTCTACTTCTAAGTTGACACAGGGTGGTCACCGTGTGACCTGATTGACTCTTATTTTTCGTATAGTTCAGGACTTATCTTTCAGTGAGGAGTCTAAACTTACTCTTCGAATGTTCGTGAAGGGCCCCATCATTGTGTTAATAAACGCAGTGGGAAGCTCAAAAGATGGCTCTCGGTGCTGGCAAGGGCATGGTTAGCTTTGTGCTGATCTTTCTGGGCTGTCCTCAACAGGTTTGGGAGCTTCTATGGTCCAGGCAGAGCTATCAAGGACAAAGCCGGCTGATGAAATGTGAGCAGCACAGGGCAGCTCTAGAGAGCATTAGTCACTGGCGAGTGAGCAGGTTTAAAGAGAGGCCTGGAGAAAATGCTGCCTCTCTTGAGGGTTGCATCATAGAGAAATTCATGTCTCTTAGTCATAGTTTATAATAGCAAGCACCTGAGCCAGGCAAGGATTCGATTTCTCATTTCGCACCAACAAATTCTTCCCTGCTTTTAGTGTGGTGTGTATGTGTGTGTTTATGTGTGAATATGTGTGTAAATGCCACGGGAGAGAGAGGCTTCTTTGTATCTAAGTAAAAGCTGGCTATTCGAAATTATTAGATAAAAGACCAGAGGTACCAGCTAAACATTCTTTAATGCACCCTGTTCAAGGCACAATGCCATGAAATTTAAAAGGGAGTAAACTCTAACCCGCAGATGCGTACTTACCTTAGCGATGTCAGAGCTCGCTATAGTTTTTCTATAGGAAGGGGCATGCATGTTAATTATTGCCCTTTGATTGCTTTCAAGTGTTTGGGAAGGTTGCCACTAAAAGGCTAAATAAAGATAACCCAAATATTGTGTGTGCGCGCGCACGTGCGTGTGTGTGTCCGTGTGTGTGTGTGTGTGTGTGTGTGTGTGTGTGTTGCAAGATAAAAGACAGGATTTGTAATCCCACTTTGTTCTGTGTTGACAACTGGGCCCAGCCTTTCCCGTTTCTGCTCAGAGCAGCATAAACCGCAGTCTGCTTGGGAGGTGGCTTTCTTGGCAGAAGTTCTTTGAAATGCTTTTATGACACTTTTGTTTGTTTCTCTGTAACCCAAAGAGTTAAGAGGGAGTTGAGATGACTGCATTCAAATTGATTTCATGTGCTGAAGCAAAGGTATGCTCATTAGAGAAAGATGTCAGTAAACAAGATTTATATTTGAGATGAGAGATGTTTATCTGCAGGAGTAGGCTAAAGTGAAGTAATCAATAAATGTGTTTTGGCTCCTTAGAAATAATTCCCACTCAGCCAATAGAATGTGCTAAATTCTTCAATTAAATTGCTATACCTACCTAAAATGGAGATGCTTTGAGAGGTTTCTGCTTACCAAGTGGGATGTGTTTTTTACTTTTGTTTGCTTTTTGCCTTAACTTCTTAAGGTTGAGCTTTTCTGTTCTTTAAGGATGAAACAGATGGTAGAGTAGCCTCAAAAGGTGTTTTAATAATTCTCTCCCCTTCTCTGACTCTTATTTCGGGAGATGGAGCTTTAAGAAGGAGGGCTTCAAGCAGATCAGCTTGCCTTAGAAGTTAAATAAGAGTACAAGGTTGGGGTGGGATATTCTTGAGCTGTTCGCCTTTCCTGTTGTTTGCGACTGGTTTGACTGCAGTTGTGAGTGACAGTGGAGATGGAGGGGGTGCTGGGCAGACTTCTCTGGGAGCATCTCTCACAGCCTTGGATTGAGGATCAGCTTTGACTGCAGTCACCTTCTGGAAGAGCCCATGATTATTCTAGGGGAGGAGGAGAAACTCATTCAAATTTAATAAAACCTTATGAGTTGATTTGAATCAGCCAATCAATGAACTGTAAACCAAACTGCACTTGCCCAGTAAAGTAAACCTTTTCCCTATAGTAGCAAAAGCATTTGTAACAAATATTCTTCTGTGGCCTGCCACACTGATTATACTTGGTCCTTTTAAGATGATTTGATTAATTTTCCTGTGTGTGTGTGTGTGTGTGTGTGAGGGAGGGTGCAAAGGCAGAGAGAGAGAGTGTGTGTGGGAGGGTGCAAAGGCAGAGAGAGTCTGTGTGTGTGTGTGTGTGTGTGTATGTGTGTGTATGGGAGAAAAAGAAATACTAAGTGATGTGGTAATTTTTATTTTAGAATGTCAGTTTTGAAGATTATGGCTTACTTTTTTCAGTAAGTGCTATGAGCTCAGCTTCTAAAGAGATTATGTTTTGTAAGTTTTCCAGATTTGGGTTCCTACCCAGAGGCATCTATCCATAAGTGTGATTTGAATAAATGAAACCATTGTCCTTGTAAGTCTTAGAGAAATGTTCAGCTTACTTCTAGCTACATAGACTTCACCTTACCTCACAAATACAGACATTAGCAAAGTATCCCCCCATCTGGAAACTCTTAAAGATCAAATTCAAGGCAACAGAAAGTGCAACCTATAGACGATAGAGGTTCTGCCGATGCCCCCCATTGTCCCCTGATCCTGAGAAGTAACCTTGAAGTCCTAGATTGTTTGGGCTGCAGGTCCCTTGTAGACATAGCCTTCCTAACCCCTTCATTTTACAGAAGGGATAATATAAGGTCCAGATAACTGGAGAGACTGACTGGTAGTTTGGGGCAAAGGGGAGGGGTTAGGTGAAATGAGAAAAAGAAATTATAAAATATTATCCTTACAAAAGCTCTCACAGAGCTGCAGGGCTGGGGGGTATTGGCACATGCGGGTGTGGTCCAGGCTCTCCCTAATGATTCCAAAAACCTAGAGCCAGCCCTCAGAAAAGACTTAGGGAGACTATAGGCCACCCAATTTAACACCTCAGGTCTCTTCATTCCGTGATCCTGAAAAACTTATTAAATATCTTGGTGCTTTGAGTTTTTCCATCTAGGATTTGGAAGAGATCTATAAAACAGAAAAATTATAAAACTGACATCTTTCCTATAAGACACACTAGTGTACATACAGACAAGACTTATCTGTATACATCCTGTATAATATAAATAAGTTTGTGTACATATATATCCATATAAATGTGCGTATAGCTAAATATGTCTGTTAACACAGAGCTGCATACCTGGAATCTGGGTCAGTGGTTAGATGTGTATACGTTTTTACTGTACGTTTTCATAGAATTAACTATAAATCAAAACCATGGATAAGATTGGAACTCAAAGTGCTTAGGTTTGGGGAGGGGGAGCTTACATTAATTTTTCTGGACTGACTTGGCACTTAAGGGTATTACTAGATTTTAGGATATATCAATAGTATTTTTTAAATGCAGATTTCAGTTTTAATTTTCTTTTAATTACACTCATTTGTTTGAATTGTAATATTGTGAATGTTTACCTGTCAGCATCTTGAATAACAAAAATATTTTATAGTGGGGAAAAGGCTTGATAAAAATCTTATTTTAAAACCATGGCCTCCATAGCAAATATAATTTAGAGAACTGTTTGAAAATCCAAATGACCTCATTTTCCCCTTGAAGTGTTCTTTTTTAGATCTGTGTTTCAAAAAGAATGGACCGATCGGAGGAAGTACAAGTAATTTCCTAAGGACTGGCTAATTAACTGATAAAATCAACTTCTCATAAATACATTGTAGTAGGTGGCTCAGGAAAAAGGCAGCCCTTGAGCCTAAAACACATTGATCTTAATCCTGTTTTAATATGAAATTATTCAACTGGACTCTTTTTTTTTGTTTGTTTTAAACTACATGTGAAGTTGATAGAGTAGAGACAGAGCCTTCCTTTTGGAGAGTGAATGCACATCATTTGGGGCCCAGTTTGGAGCAAAACTCTTAAGTTTACTTGCTCTGTGGTCTTGGACCATTTCTACTTGAAAAGATGGTCCCTAAGTCTTTTTGTTTGGAAGCTAAGAAAGTAACAGTAGGCATTTTAAGCACTTGGAAAATGAGAGATGTGGGGGACTCAAAGCTACCAGTTTGTCCTTTTTGGGAGCCAGAAGTTCGGAAGGTAGAAGACAGGAGTGTTGGGGGTGGGGGGATGTGGAGGGAAGAGGTCTGTCCCGGCTACAGTGTATCTTTCAGAGTCTTTGTTCTAGCCCACTACCTTTCCACAGAGAGGGTGCTAAACCACTGGAAATCCTTCCTGTTTTGATAGCCTCTAAGATCCTTAGACCAGACTCTTAAGGATCCAAGACCTAGAGTCCCCATTTATCTAAGAGAGCCATATGTTCACAAGAAATCTATTTTCTCTGACTTTAATTCAGTTAGGCTTATTAAAAACAATGACTTTTTCTCTTCCTCTTTGATGTCTTTCTGCTCTTAGCCCTCTAATAAAACCCAGTAACCTTTCCAGTCCTTTGTGTTTGGCAAGAACTTGGGACGGGGAATTACATGTGTGTCTGCCCCAGGCACATCACTTATGTAAATTCCAGAGCTAACAAAATCCTGGTATCCTTCGAGAAATTACCATCTACCCTGTTTTCAGCATTCTTCTAGTTTTATAAGATTAAGATATGGGCCGCACGACAGAGCTGCAGATTTGTATTATCTGCCATTTCTACCATCTAGGGGTATCATTGTTTTCATTCCAGTCTCAGGAAAACTGTTCGTGGTGGTAGGCTTGGGTGGGGTGTGTGATTCTCTACCAAGGGACTGTAGCCTCCACATGTGACTCGAGTTTTAATGGCAGTAAAGTAGAACCAGCCTCAGAGGCTGACAGCCCCCTCTCGGGCGCACGGCTGCCCTTGAGGCAGCTTGGGCCCCATCTGTGCCCTGGCACACAGTGCTTCTCACTTGGAATCCAAGGAGCTCAGAGTCTTGTCATGTTGCAGCTCCCAGCTCTTGGACAAGTGCCAGGCTTGCTGCTGCCAGTACCGGATTAGGTTGCTTTTTTAAAAATTCATTTTGTGAACTCATCAAGCTCATTTAACAGAGGCTTTGGTCGTCAGTTTCTATCATTGTCCCAGCCCTCTAAGAGGCTAGGCTTAAAGGAGGGGCAAAATACTAGGTCCCCAGTGTATATGCCGGTGGGCGCAAATGAGAGAGAGAGAGAGAGAGAGAGAGAGAGAGAGAGAGTGTGTGTGTGTGTGTGTGTGTGTGTGTGTGTGTAACCACAATGTAAGTACTCCTTTAGGCTTGGCAAGGGAGTAGCAGCTCTTCTTAAGGGAAGAGCCCCCACAAAGCAAACAAAGGGGGGCTCCCCTGCCCAGAATGAGGAAACCTCAGGGGAAGGTTGCAGGATAGGGCGCAAAGACTCCAGGGAGCAGGGTAAGATCTAGCTCTTAAGAGACCAGGAGTTTGCCACTGGTCTGCAGAGCAGCCAAGGCATTGAATGGAGGTTCTGTGGTCAGAAAAGCTGTAGAGAAAAGCATCCCGTCTTGCCCTCCGAGTTCACTAGTGTGGGGGAGGGGGCTGGGAAGGCGGAGAGAAGAGGTAGAGAGGAGATATTTGAAAATAGCCAAATATGTTCTGAAAAAAGGAAACCATCCAAGAGCTGATTTATCTTGTGGATTTGATTTTCACAAAGTAGGATGCTTTTCTTGAAATAAACTCTGGCTGTCAGACTGGCTTCATCAGATCTTCAGGGTAATTATTGAAGATTTGGGGGAAAAAATCTCTAAGAAACCAAACTAGTTTTTAGCCTTGTACTTTGCCTTGTCCTTGGAGTGGATTGCACCCGGCAACCCCATGATATCCGTGCTCTTCCCTTTTGATGTCTCTTGGGCATGGGCGGGGGTGGGGGGTTGGGGAGGATTATAAACCTTTCAAGCCGGATGTGAAGCCAGGAAAGGAACTGTGAAGCTGTTCATAATAGGTAGCTCGCACCCTCCCCCTCCCTCTGCAGCCAGAGAATCTAGTAGTGTCTCCGGAGACCCTCTCCCTTGAGGAGGATGCCAGGTGGCTCCCCATGTAGCTACTGGCAGTGAATGGAAAAGCAAGGAGTCTGGAAAGGCTGACTTCCATAGAGAGCTGTCCTCTAATGCCAACCAGCTTGTCTGGGGGTAGGAGAAATACCAGTGAAGTCTTTTCTCTCAGCTGGTAGCTACAGTCGGATTCCGGACGGGGCAACGCAAGGTAGTTCGCCTTTCCCCCTTTTGCCGGCGGGCACTTGCCGACCTTACTTGGAGCCGACTTGCCCATCCTTGCGGATTTCAGCCAGGGTCTTGGCCTTCTGAATCTCAGGGAGGGAGCAGAGCAGGCAGGCGCCTGCAGTGTCTGAATTTCTTACATAAACACAGCGCACTGGGCGAGCAAGCGTCCCTGCGGCGACAGCTGGGCTCTGCTCTGTCTGCCCCAGCGAGCTGAGCTGCCTAGTCCCCCTCTTGCCTGAATGGAGCATTCCAAATTGGTTGTGAATGGAGGGCGGGGCTCCCTTGCAGACTTTTTCAATGAATAACCAGACCCTATTGTGCAGCCTGTGGAAAAACAAGCAACTCAAACAACACTGGGACTGTTAGAAATATGCTTGTGATTGGCAGCTTGGAGAACCTCCAAAATTAGTTTCCTTTGGCTTCCCTGCTGCTCCCAGTTCTCCGAGCCTGGGCTTAATGAGCCTGGGCTTAATGGGGTTCCAGTTTTCTTTTAAGTGCTGGCTTTAACCCTGCAACTGCCGGACGGATGGTCTGGGCTTCAGAGGCAGAGCTGCGCCTGACCACGGAGGCCAGTCCCCTATCTTTTCCTCCCGTTTTCACTGGAGCTGTCTGAAGGGGCTGCTAACAGAAGAGGGTGGTGTAGCTTTCCTGGATAGAGGGGTGTTGAGACTTGATCTGAGGATATTAGCCTTTTATCTCCCACTTTCTTGCCGCGGGGCTCGAGCTCTCGCTCCCAGTGAAGGTTCCGGTCTGCTCTTTGCCGCTCGCTCCAGCCTTGACTGTGGGCCTGGGGATCGGGTGTTCTCTGCAGCGCCGGGATCTCTTGGCGAGGCATACATTTTGACTCGACAATGACAAAGCTGTAATTTCCCTACTCCTTGGCCTTCTCTGTCCTGTTTAATTTCCCACTGTGGTCGGATACATGTCATTTTAAAATGATACTTCCCAGACTTACTCAGCTACAGGGGAGCCTTGCTCTGGCTGTGACCCTTCTCCAGCACACATCAGATGCCTGGCCCCCTCCAGTGAACATCCCAGGAAGTACCAGAGAGAACCCTGCCTCTGAGCAACCCCAAAACCAGAGAGGCCTCCTCACCCCAGATGAGGCCAGGTTCTAGGGGGACTCTTGCCTCAGCCATATCCCCTCTAGACACCGTCCACCATCTTGGCCAACAGCTCAGAGAGCACCCGTAGAGGGCCACATGGGCTAGACCAGGGCCATGGGATAAACATGAAAAGGACAATCCATTAAAAAAGCGAAACAAAACTTAATACTGATTCAGTGCAGCTTCCTCGGGGGTTTTAAAGAGCTCTTTCGAGTGCCTCCTCCTTCTCCTCACACCTGGAATGAGGCTCTTGGCATTTGTGTTTCACTAGAAGATGTTTTTATTCCCCTGAAATGTTTCCTTTGCTATAAATTGGGCCTGCAAGAATGTCTTCCTTTCCTTATTTAAAAAAAAAAAAAAACAAAAACAAAAAACAGGCCTGGGCAGATTGTTCTTTTGTGAGAGAGTTTGAAGCCTCTCAGGAGGTGACCCTAGAGAGCAGCCCTGTAAGAGGATGCTGGCATTTGTGCTTTTCCAGAGGGGCTGAGGACAACTTCGGCTTCCAGAAACACTTTCAGTTGAATGCCTGGAAAGGCTTTGTGACTCCCTGAAAGGGCACTTAATGAGGGTCCTTTATACTTTTCTCATAGGAAAGGTAGATTCAAGGAAAGGATGTGTCTTCTATGGGGGCTGCCCTGCCCACAGTGAAGACCAGATCCTGGAATGCCTATCCCAAGTGTCCAAATCAGACTCTTAATGGGGGAGTAACTTAGTGATGGCTTCCCTGTGCCTGTGCCCAGGGAGTCCTCACGTCAGAAGATTTCTGCCCTTCAACTCCCTTTTCTTTTTTTTCCCTCTTCATGGAATTTCTTGAGGATTGAGGAGAAAGCCGCAATGGGCTTTAATGTCATTTCTATTTTGATAAATATTAAACTTCGCCCCTGCTTCCCAATGTACATTCTTGTTAAAATAGGAAACAATCTCTCGAAAAGCAGAGAAACCCCGTGTTCTGTTTCTTTCTCTCTGCTGCAGCCCTAGCGCCGGGGCTCTGCAAACTGCCAGTACTTGGTGAGTATTTTGGATACATACCCCATTCTCTTGTCAGATTCCCTTCCCACCCCGTCTTTCAGCAGCCCCCAGCAGCAACTTCTAACTGCTCAGAGAAACAGAGGATCTCAAAAGCAGAGTTCTGAGAGTCCTTGGGATGACTTTAGAGATGCATAGGAAAAAACTAGGTAGGACTAGTTCTCATTTTCTGATTTCTCCTTTAAGCACATATACAAGCCAAGTGTTCCTAGGCTGCATTTAGACTTTGTGCAGCTAATGCTATGTTTCCCAGTCAGACTGCATGTGCTAGAGAACAAGTCATGGTGTAGACACCCTTGACACATTTGCCGAGTTTCTGCTTTTAGGAGAAGGAGGGCCAGAAATAGAGGAATGGTTCTCAGAGAAGCTGATTTCCCTAATTTCTCTAGAGTTTGGATTTTTCTCCTGTCAGATTTTAAGTTCGAAGATAAAATTTTCCACAGTGCTTAAGTCCTGTTTCAAGTATCATTAACACTTTTCTTTAATGCTAGTTCAGATGAAATCACATAAATTGGGAATAAATTATAGGAACGGTGTTAAAGAAGGCTTAGTTTTGCACTTTTTTTCCCCATTCAGGAAAAACGCCCTGTTTCCTCTTTTCTTGACAGTGTGTTCCCCCTGTGAGCAGCCCTTCACGGTATAATCTGTGGTTGACGTAAGGCCCACAGGAAAGGAAGCCATCCTGTCCTCTCTACCGCAGAGGCTCTCTTTATAGACCTGTTTCTCACGAGTGGAAATCAAACAAATGGTTGTCTATCATATTGGTGAAAGTTGAATACTAAAATTCTTGGAGCAGCTGCCCCAGGAAAGGAATTAGTATGAATAATGCTCAGATTTTCCTTTTGGGGTAAGCAGGCCAGTCAGTCACCGTTTCATCCTCCTAGTCTCTTCAGCTTGAAAGTAACCAAACACCCCAGGTAGAAACCTGCCTTCTGGGCTGTGGGTCTAAAAAGACCCACCTAGGGGTAGTCAAAATGGGGTGGTTCTTTCAAAGCCAGAAAGACCATTTATTTTTATCTTGACTCTCCTCTGAGTCAGCTCTCTGTACTCGCACAATCCTTTACCTTCACTGTCCAAGGCTCTGGTTTCGCCAATAGCCCACAAATTTGGGGATATGACACACTGATGCAATTAGATATATTCGTTCTGTACAAAATATTTTGGTGGAAGAACCCCATCTCAGTTAATACACAAGCCCTACCTCAGTCAACGTGGGACTGGTACTTTTCGAAGCTTGTCCTCTCTTTAATTTCTACCTCTTCTAATCAAGGCCTCTGGGTTTCCATTTTCAAATTCTAAAGTAATAATCCTAAATTGTTAGGATAAATGAGTCTTTGAAGAAAAGAAACTGCACAGATCCAAGCCATTTCAAAAATAATACTGAGGTGTGGAGAGTGTGAACTCGAAGTAAATCTGAGACTAGTTTATCTGGGTCAAAAAAAAAAAAAAACAAAAAACCTCTGCTGCCATTGGCATTAAATTATCTTCCTGATTTGATAACAGAGGTTTTCTATTTGGAAATCACTACTTGAAAGATTTGTGATTTTGTGCTGAGAACAAGGAGGAGCTGTTCTGGGATAGACCCTTGTTCTTACCCACACTTCCCCATCTGTGAGTCAGGACATCCCTGATTCAGTACTTCCGTCCAAAGTGGGCTCCTTTTACCGACATGACCACTTCTTTTAAGGAGGATTCATACAAAGAATCTCTTTCCTTCTCTTTTAGCCGGACTTAGAATAGAACCCTTCAAAAATCATCTGTGTCATTATTGTTAGTACTGATGGAGTTTAAAGAAAGGGCAAGGTCAATATCCCAAATTCTATTTAGAAACTCTCTTCCTACTTATGAACAAGAAAAGACAGGACTCGCCAACTTTTTTACCCTGGCAGACATGCTACTGGACAGCCCGTGAGGACTCTTGCTTCTAAGGCCTACAACAGGCATGTTATTACCCTGAGCTCTCCCCAGGGCCCATGCAGCCTTTGGAGGTGGGCAACAGCTTCCAGCCCCTCACGACAGAAGAGGCAAATAGCCTTGAGGACCACTTTGGCTCATCCTAGCAAAAGCTGTTCCCCCCCCCCCCCCCCCCCCCCCCCTTTTCGCCCCAATGTCATCCTTCACTTGGATCACATTTTCTCCTCTCTGGAGGGGGAGTAAAGAGGTAGGGAAAGCCTTGAGCCCCCCTGGAGGCAGAGGTACTCCCCCCACCCATATTCTGAGTGGTCAGCTTGTGTGGTACTAGCCCACCTCTTGGGTTACAGTTGTGTATTACACAATGACCTCCCAAACTGATATTCATGGGCAAAATTGAGTTTTTCATCTTTGACCAGCAGTATTTCAGCTGGTGATTTGATTCTGGGATACCATGTGCTGGTTCTGCCCGCCAGCTGCTGCCTTTGCTGGAGGAGACAGTGGAAGAGGGGGAAGGGGAGGGAGGAAATTGTTTGTGGGATGTTGTCATCATTGAGCTGAGCCTAGCAGAGGCAAACCTCCAAATCATCCCATTCCCGTCCTCATTACATGAAGTCACTAGATGATACAAACATTATAGTTCAAATAATATGATCCTAGCAGTCTAAGAGAACTCCCAATAAAGCTCTTTCCTGTAAAGTATAACCCCTTGTCAGGTCAGTCACAGAGAAATGTCAGTCATTTTGTAACTGGTTTTTCTCTTTTCCTGCTTTTACCCTTGTCAGAAGGGCTTTGTTGGAGGGGGCGGGGGCCGTCTACCAGAAGTTTCCACCAGGGGCCCCCTCGAGCTCGAACTACAGATGTGCTCTGGCATCTTTGAAGTTGGATTTCTCTGTTGTCGAATCTATCTTGTATCTATTCCACATTACAGGGAGCAGTAAGGGTATACAATGTCCTAACACTGGCCCTATACAAGACAAAATTTAGAAACTCTTTACTTTCCCGAGCCAGTGTGAGCATTACGACACCTTGTCATTGCTCCAATGGCAGTCCTAGATACAGCCAGCATCTCCCCAGAGAAGGCAAGTTTCTACGAGCTCAGTAAATATGGATGGCCCAGCCTAAACCCATGTCGCCGTAAGCTCCAGACCATAGCAAAGATTTAGGGTTATCCAAGGTAAACAGAAAATGGAAGAGGCTTCCAGAGCACGGCTTCAACTGCTTCATGGTATCAATTCCGTTGTCTAATTTAAAACCCAGGTGGGAGAAATTCTATCAATAACTCTCATTCCTGTATCCTGGGAGGAATTCTACTGCCTTTGCAGGTGGCCACTTAGAGATATTTCAGATACCACTTTTCACTAATGCTATTTATACATTTTCAGAGTTGGGCCAGTGCTTTTCTAAGCTCCTTTTCCTTCCCTTTAATTTATAACTCTTGTATTCAAGGCCTTTGGGTTGCCATTTTCAGAAGTCTGAAGTAATCTTCTGATGTCCCCACTAACCGTGTTTCTCTGCCACCCCAGTCACGAATTGAGAGTGGGCTCTCGAGATGTAGTCCCCACCCCGTCTTGCAAGTAAGTGCCTCTCCCATGTAACAGGAGCTCACCAGCAGTATCCCTGGGCTTGTGTCCTCGAAAACGTTGCCAGCTCTTGATTTCCAAATACTTAGTATAACCTCATCTATCCTACGGCAAAAAGAAGGTTATCTTCTTCCCTCACCTCTCTTCCTTTCCGAGACCCAGTTCCCTGGTTATTCTTTCACTCTGGTATTCCCCAGGCTGTGTTCATGCAGGGTCAGAAGACTTGAATCTCACTTTTGGATTGGTCCTTTCCGAATACCAGCGTAACCCCGACCCTATTTGTTGGATCTGCCTTTTCCCATAGTCCACGTCATGATAGCAAGGTCAAAGTCTTTTTTTCTTGAGCTTATTATATTACCCCAAGTTTCTAGCTCTAAATCATGAAAAATAAAGTGGGTTTTTGTTGTTGTTGTTGTTGTTGTTGTTGTTGTTGGGTTTTGTTTTGTTTTTGTTTTTGGCTTTTTTCGGTCCACACTCTAATTCCTGAAGCCTCTCTTTTGCTGACTATAGGTTTTTTCCACTGCATAGAAGAAATCTGATTCCTGAAGCCAGATGTTCTGGGAACTAGCTTTATCAGTTCCTAATTTGGCTCTTGTGGTATTTATTGTAGAGAAGATAATATTGGCGGTCTAGGAAGGGCTTCTAGAATTGTTCATTGATGAATTCTGCTACCTCAGGGTTGATTCTGTACCCTGGGGCCCAGAAATATACCACCAGGGAGATGATACTCAGTCCCTTGGTCCCCGACTAGCAGCAAGATAAGTAGGAAAACATAACCTGGAGTAAACAACACCGTAAACCCCCACCCCTACCACCGTGATTAATCACCAATCTAAAATCCTGAATATTGCCACCATGCCAATCCTAAAGAGAACTTTCCCTTTACCTTCTGATACCAAATCTATCCCAGGGAGGAAGCCTTGCATTCTCCATGTAGGACTCTGTCCAGGACAAATGAAGCTGTTCCTGCAGAGACTGCAGAAGGAGTCTGCCCTGAAATCCTAGTCCCTGTGTGCGTGTGCTCACCTAGGTGTTGGCCGTGCCAGCGTTTGTCATATCTCCCATGAGTTGTGTAGAGAGCCTTGATTCCACACCAGAGTCCTGCTGACATCCTTGATTCCCAAAACACAAATGCACAGGGGGTTCTCCAAGCCAGCATCCCTTTAAAACACAACTTAGGGCTTTCGTCTGCATTTCTAGCTGGTCTAGCTGGGTAAGCTGGTTTGGTCCATTGACACTGTCCTTTCAGACACTTTGTGCCTTTTTTCCCTAATGCTCCGAGCACCGAAAGCCAAGGCCACCCATTTCAAGCTGTTTCTCCTGGCTCTGCTCAGCCTTTATGGACAGAAGGAGCCAAACCAGCTGTGTAGAAAGAAAGAGAACAAAGGAGAACCTCAAGGAAGAGGACTTTAATTCTTTTTTATTCTGCCAATCTTCACAGATTGGTGATGACTACACTGTGTCCTCTTGAGGATTGGGGGGATAAAATCTAAGGAGTTGTCCAGCTGTTCTGGTAATGTTCTAAACCTGTTGCGCATTTATAGTTACAAGGGTAGACATTCTCCATCTTTTTCCAAGAATGCTTTGTGGTCTTGAGTTGGGCATATGTTTTAGTTTCTGTTATGTGTGTATTGATATGTATGTGGAATTACTGATAGATTTTACTTTTGTTAATGTATTGTACTTGTGTAATTACTGTCTTTTTACCCAGACAATGGTGAAAGTGGCCATGGGCCATAGTCATGATGGTAGCAGTGGCGATTTTCATTTTGCCCTCTCTTGGGTGTTCCTTTCTCCTTTCTAAGTGCACCAGGGCCAAAAAGTATTTGAGAACCACTGGCTTAGATGGTAGAATGTGACCAACATTTGTCTTTGTGTAATTTTAGTTCCTGGAGCTGTATTATCCAAACATGGTAAAGGATAAACAGGATAGTACCCTTCCAATTTGGTAATGAGCCAGGGGTGACTTTTTACTTGTGTGAATGCATGGTTTTGAAGTTCTTAGCACATCTACTTTTGACCTGTTAGTCAACCATAAGTTAAAGGCATTTTTTCCCTCCAAGTATCTCAGAGGAGATGGAATATATCTGTCTGATTTATTTATTTATTTATTTTTTAAAGATTTACTTATTAGAGAGAGCACAGTGGGCAGGGGCAGAGGGGGGAGGGAAAGAGAGAATCCCAAACAGACTCCCCAGTGAGCATGGAGCCCAACATGGGGCTTGGTCTCCTGACCCTGAGATCATGACCTGAGCTGAAATCAAGAGTTAGACAGTCAACTGACTAACCCAGGCACCCCCTTATTGATTGATTACTAAAACATATTCCTATATTTGCTTCATTTCTCTGTGTATAGATTATTTTTTTCTTTCTCAACCATTCAAAAGCAAGTTGCAGACATGAATTTCACCTCTAAATACTTTAGTGTGTATTTCCAAAGATTAAGGATATTCTACATAGCCTAGGAAAATTAATTTTTATACAGTAATATTCAGAATTCCCCAGTTGTCCCCCAAATGTCTTTTATAGCTGATATTAATATTGTTTTTGATCTAGATTCAATTAAGAATCCCATATTGCATTTATTGTTACCTTTTATCTTCTTTACAACACTCTGTCCTTTTTTCCCCCCATAACATTGACCTTTTCTTGAAGGGTCCTAGACAGTTGTTTTGGGAGGGTACTTTTTTTAAAGATTTTATTTATTTGAAAGGAAGAGAACATAGGTGTGTGTGTGTGCATGGAGGGGGAGAGGGAAGGAGAAGGAGAGGGAATCTGAAGCAGACTCCATCCTAAGCATGGAGCCTAACGCGGGGCTTGATCTCACGAGAGATCAGGACCTGAGCCACCCAAGTGCCCCTGGGGCGGTACATTTTTAAAGGATACATAGAAATGCAAACAACACACAAAAATGCTGGCCTTAGGCCCAGAAATGTCCTATGTTGCTGATTCCCTTACTCTTCTATCCATGTTATTGCACTGACCTTAAAATACTAGTATAAAAGAACAGTGAGTCAGATGAGATATTTAGGTCAGAGATAGTTTGCGCATGTTTGAGGAGAGGGCTTTTGAGGGAATCATTAAAATTTTTTTAGCACAGCTTACTAAATAGTTGATTTTACTATTTATGGGTGATTTTTCACTATATTCAATTTTTTAAATTTACGCTTAGCAAGGTTAGCTGTGTCAGATATTAAAGAAAACAGCACATTCTCCCATACCTCCTCCAATTCTGCTTTTAGAACTTGTGCCCCCTAACTACATTTGATAACATTTCAAATTTTTATTTTTGGAAACTGTTGCCAGGCAGAATTAATGTTAACTGTTCAAATGGGTTTGAGCATGTTTCTTATTTGGTTTGGAAATCCAAGAGGCGTCTCCTTTTCCAGATGCTCTTTTAAGTGCCAGAACCTATCCACTTACTTTATCTCCCTCGAACCTTCTTGGTTCCCAGAACAGAGTATTATCTCCTGTCCTTGTCATTCACTAGTAGTGCTATAGCAATTACAAAGAATATTGAAACATTAGGAATATATTTTATGCTTGAAATGAATTTTTAATCTACTCAGCCCTAAAATAAAGACCTATTTCTGACCTCTTCTGGTAATAAGGTAGAACTTAAAAAATAAGCCTCGTTCTCTCTACTTCTTTTTTCTTACTAACTGGCTGTTTGCACTTTTCTCAAAATTTGTCCCAAAAAGGCCAGAGCTAAGGAAAGGCAGCAGTACATTGGAAAGTAGGCCTGTTGGCTTTGTTGTGCTCTTCAAACCACAGGTCCCAAGGGATACTACATCTGGTGACTTAAAGCCCTCTGGTCTTTGCTAGTGGGGCACTCTGACAAGTTAAGGGTACATGAGGAGAGAAGAGATCACACCTGCTCTTCCCGGTGACTTCTCTGGTTCATTTTACATCCTGTTTATATTCCCATGTCCTTCTGCTTGATGGTTTCCCCCTGCCTTCTTTCCTTGTGCTCTACTCACTGCCATAACCAAAGAATAATACAGGCAGATGTCTCGGGCTCTCCCACCCGCCCCACTCTTGAACTAAACAGTACGTATTTCCTTACTATGGAGGGACGTGAGGTGAGATGGTAGTGGTCTAAGAAAGGAACAGTGCCTAAAGTTGGGGCAAAGGGAATAGTAAAGCTTAAGAATAGACCTTCACTGTAGGACTATCACTCCGGAATCTTGAGAAGTCTCTGGCCACGACTACCTACATTTCACATTCAGGAGTGCTATGAGAAGCTCTAGAGACATAGGCTGGCCACCTAAGACATAGCCTCATGGACATGCCATTTGGAAGCAGGTGTTGGGGTTCTGGCCAACTTTGTCATGACACACAGCTTTCTGTGTAAAGTAAGAAGATCATGTCTGTCGAGTGTGACCACATAAGGTCCTCCCCCCAGGGCAGGCCTGCACAACTCATTTGGAAAAGATGAGTCTGCTCCAGATGAAGGTACTGAAACTGAGGAAGGGAGAGGAAAATCCCAAAACAAAACCTGAGCAATGACCATCGACAGGAAAGTAGGCAAAGCCTGTGTGTGAAGTGGGAGAAATAATGATGGGCTTAGTCTTTCTCCCTCTCAGACTGCAGTATCACTGATCAGCAATTTCTTTAATGCTCAACAACTACATGAATGTTATATGTATTCACAACAAAGTTAGTGGCAAATTGAAACTTTGATGACTATGGGGACACTGAAGGAAAGCCTTATTAGAGGAGGTGGGTTTTGTCTTAGTAAAAAAAAAAAGTCCTTTTAAATCAAACTGTCGTTCATCATAACATTCAACAAAAGTGTTTTCCTTTGTTTTGATCGTATGTGCTATAATAGTGAGGTTCACTGCCAGCACTGGCATGGGGTACTGCCTTGGACAGAGTCCACAAGCCTGTACTTGTGGGCAGGAAACAGATTTTGTCAGCAGAGGGAATTATTATTTCTCTTGAATAGGCCAGTTTGTCTATTTTTTCTATTTCAAAGCAATTGGGTTATTTCTTTGGAAGACTGTTTCTATACCATCAAAGAAGAAAGATTTTCTAAAATTTGAGAATTCTTAATAAGTATTAACTCAATGATGCTATTGAGCAGGGCTGCTTGCTTTAAAAATGAGAAACTTGCGCTCCCTTCAGCAGCACATATACTAAAATTGGAATGATACAGAGAAAATTAGCATGGCTCCTGCGCAAGGATGACACGCAAATTTGTGGAGTGTTCCATAGTTTTCCCAAAATAACCATGTATCTTAACAATACTGGAATTAAACTAAAAAACTTAATACAAAAACAGAGAAACTTGACTGATATGATGTATAGATCATAAAGCTTCACAAACTGTACAAGCATTTGGATCAAGACCCAGAACTTACCAGAGCACAAGAAGACTCCTTATGCCCCCTGAATAGGCACTACCCTCAGGGTAACCTCCATTCTGACTTTAAACACCATCTATTAGTTTCCTGTCCTTTTGAGTGTTACATAAATGGACTCACACAGTATGTACTCTTTTGTGTCTGGCTTTTACTAAGCGTATTTGTGAGATTCCATGTTGGTCAATGTAATTGGGGTGTCTTTATTCTCATTTGTGTGTAGTGCTGAGATTTAGTTTGGGGTTGCAATGAGCCTGTAGATAAATTTGGGAAGAATTCATATCGCTATAATGTTAAGCTTTCTAAATGATGAACATGATATATCCTTCCATATATTGAGAGTTCTTTTATTTTCTTGTGTTTTATAGTTTTCAGTTTAGGCATCTTACATGTCTTTTATTAGATGTGCTCCTAGGCATTTGATGTCATTTGTTGCTATTGTAAATTTATTTTTTAAATTTCACATGTATACAGAAATGGTTCTTTTTTGTATTAGGCTTATAGCCATTGGTCTTGGTAAGTTAGTTTACTGATTCCTATATTTGGAGGATACTTTTGTATTTTCTACATACCAAATCAGGCCATCTTTGAATAATGACAGTTATATTTCTCCTTTTCTAATCCATTTGCCTTGTATTTATTTTTCTTGCCTTATTGCATTGGCTAAGATCAGGGCTGATTTTAAATTATTTGTTTATTTATCTCTCAGAGAGAGAGAGAGAGAGCACAAGCAGGGGGAGCAGCAAACAGAGGGAGAGGGAGAAGCAGGCTCCCTGCTGAGCAAGGAGCCTGATGTGGGACTTGATCCCAGGAACCTGGGATCATGCCCTGAGACAATAGCAGATGCTTAATCAACTGAGCCACCCAGGAGTCCCTCAAGCTTGATTTTTGTGTCAGATAGAAAAATCTCCCAAAGAGTTCCCTAATAAGAAAACCAACTATAAAGTTAAGTTGATTGATCTGTGAACATAATATCTAGATTTAAAATGGTGTTATGGTGGTCTACAAAGCAATATATTGTACTTTGTGGTACATATTCATAGATACAGACTTAAATCTGGTTAAACAGGAATTCTTGTCTTTCCTACCCCTGATAAGCAGAGACTCTCATAGTGTATGGATCCTTAACAGAGTTTTTGAAGTTCAGTAAGAGTCCACATAGCTCACTCAAAGTATTCTTGCCTCACAGGTGGCATTGAGAGGGAATTGTCTAGAAGCACTTTCAGGAGAGGCAGAAAGATGGTATCCATGGCCATAAGGTGGGATCTGGCCAGTCAGTGACCGGCTGTGGAAGATACCAGGTCTTCAAGTTCCTATGGCTGTCTTAATAAGCAGAAAATATTGGTCAGCTGGATTATAGAAGGGAGGGGAGATCTTTTAGGTGGAATGGGTGGCAAGGACTGATAAGAAGTAAAGGCTACTGCAGTCAAGAGATGTTGGTTCGAGGTAGGGGTGAAAGAGAGATCTTGGGCATTTTGGTGGCCTAGGGACAAGAAAGGTATAAGTTGGATGGATGCAGGTGTATCAGGTGTGTCTCCCACTGGAGACTGCAGAGTAAACTTGAGGGTAGAGACCCTGAGAGCTGGCAAAAAGTATTCTTCTGTTCTCTTCTCTGGTGGTGTCTTTCTTCTCTCTCTTCCCCCATTTCTTTTAATACCTTTTGAATTTAGTCTTTTTCTTGCAGATTCTCTCACGAGGCAATATGGTAGAGTCACTAAACACTGTTTAAGTAGGAATCTTGACCACTTACAGCTAAGAGACTATGCCAGATTACTTACCTTTTTGAGCCTGGGTTTTCTATCCTATGAAAAGGAGATACTAGAAGTAGCTTTTTCATTGTGTTGGGAAGATGGACTAAAATAATGTATGTAAGAGCAACTTCTCACAAAGTAAATGCTAAGGTGTGTGTCTGGCTGCCTCTTTCTTGTCTGTCTACCTTGTTCTTTTCCAGAGGTTTTAGTACTTAATTCATTTTTTTCTTTGTTCTAGAGTACTTTCTCTCCACCAGGTGTAATGTGATATTTTTGTTTTTGTTGGGAAAAAAAAAAAGTTTCATGTCGTCTATTTTTAGTGTACAAAGTGGGTGAGCAAAATGGCTCGCATTTCTGTCGGTACCGTTGATTACTGAAATGACAGAAACACTTGCTTTCTTTCCCCCTAATAGCAGCTCCAAGACCTTGAGCAATTACTTTAATTCCTTTGGGCCTCACAGTCCTTATAAATGTAGAGCTCTGAATGAAAAGGACTGTGGGGTCTTGGTCTAACTGTAAGTGCATCTAAGAGATGATGCTAGAAGTCAGATTCCTCACTAAATTGTGCATGCCATGAAAAAGGGGCCATGGCTGTTGGGCATACATCCTGTCCCCAGCATCTCCAGGATGCCTGGCCCATTGAAGATGCTCAGTGAGTGGGTGAATGGATGAATGAATGAATGGTATCTTTACGACAGCAAAGGTTGTCTGTATTCAGCAGGGATTATTGGGCCCATTTTCTGTAACTCTGAGCTTAAACTCAAAATTTCTAATTGTAGAAAATGTTTATCCGCTTACATAGTCAACTCTTTGGGCATTTCTTTGCCAACTTCCTCAGGAGTTCATGACCTTTCTTCTTTCCAGTACGTCGCCATGCTTTGTAGTCCTAGGTCTCTGTCATCATTTAGGAAGTTGCCTGTGTGAAGTTAAATACTCTATTTTTGAAAGCACAGTGTGTAATTACACATCATAGCACCATCTGTAAGGTGCTGTGCCATTTTCTGTATTTCTCAAGGCAGCATCACATATCTCATTTTACAAAGGAGGGAGCAGACTGAAAGCAAGGAGCAGTCCTTGGGCTTCTAAGTCCCTGCTTTAAATACACCACTATCTCTGACTAATGCATGCCATAATTAGGTTCCTTCACACATCCTCTGGCCCAGCAGTCCCTTTGGAGAGCTGAGCCTCCTTCCTTACCACTCCAACGGCCCCTAATGATTGTCTTTTCACTGACCTGTGGAACTTTCAATTCTTCCTCTGGCCATGTTCTACTTTCTTCTCTCTCTTTGCAGTGTTTCATTCCTGGGGAAAACATATTTATGACTAACACTGCCTTGCCTTGTAGGGTAGAAGCGGTCCCAGCCTTCAAGGTTAAGAATTAATTGGAAACAATCAGTCACTCATTGTCTTAGTCCATTCAGGCTGCTGTAACAAAATACCACAGACAGAATAACATATAAACAACAGACACTTATTTTGAAAGTTTGGGAGGCTGGAAGTTTGAGATCAGGGTGCCAGTATGGGCAGGTGAAGGCTCTCTTCTCGTTTTGTCCTCACATATCTCTGCCCTCATAACCTAATCACCTCCCAAAGCACCCCCCCCCCTGCCAATACCATCACATTGGGGATTAGGATTTCAACATATGAATTTGGGGGGGACACAAACATTCAGACCATAGCACTCACCAGATATTTCTTGAACTCCTCCTTTGTGTAGAGAACAGAAGATTCCAGGTATAAGACAGTTTGGGGGTAGTAGAAGATGCCATTTTACTTTAGAGGCAAAATGATAGGTTACACACTAAGAGTACTGTGTAGATCTGAAGAAATCAGGACATCAGGCTTAGCTGTCAGTTTAGGTTCTCTTTCAAAATGGGTATATGCTCTTCCTGAAGCCATTAGAAAAGTGTTTCCTTCCGGACAACTTTGGCTTACCCTCTGGAGTTAGTCTTGTCAGCAGAACTGGTAACTTTTTAAATAATCCTGTGAAAATGTCAATACGTTTCCAAAACCTGAAATAGGAAAATTGAGTGATACCATAAATTTTTAACTTTCTAAATGTAGGTAAAGTCATGATGATAAAGGATTTTCTTTAGATAAAGAAAAGTAGACTTTTCAAGGACATGTAACTTGAGTTTACACCGGGGCATCTCAACCTTCCCTCATGATTTTTCCAAAACTTTTATGGCAGAAGGCTAATGAGAGGAGAGGCAATGACAAAGGGACCATGCTGAGAACCACCAGAATACCACTGCATTGGAGAAGTGCTTTTCTGTGTCAAGTTGTCTGACTCTCCCTTTTCATGTACTAACAACATTCTCACAACAACAAGCTTAGCCGTTTTCTGTGTCTGAATGTCTGAAAACATTTGATAACAATTGAGGGTTGCTGCCATGATGTCACCATCAAAAAATCACGAGAGCGACTCTAATGACTTCTAAATATAGTCTTCCAGTTCCGAACTTATTGCATGTATTTAGGAAAAGCAGTTGGCATTATGTAGGAAAGGAATTATAAAAACCTGTCCTTTCCAGTCAGTCACTGGTAGGACTTTGCTTTATAAACTTGTCATCTGTGATAGAGTCATCTGTCGCATTTGTTCACTTCGGAGACCTGAACTTGGGGTTGTAGATGGCAGCTGAGCAAGAATTGTTCAGTCTTCTCAGCAGAAAACAGATGATCGTTTCATTAATTCTGCCTGGTATCATCACTAAGAATAAACTAAGCTCCTGAAAGTGTTCTAGGGGCCAGCACTGAGTCAGACCTCAATTTTGGTGGGATACCAGGGCAGTGATGGTGGTTAGCTATCTAATGAGACCTTTGATAGGGTGGAGAGTTGCTGGCACAAAACTTAACTCGCCTCTCTCCCACCCTTCATGAGAGCTGGACTGGGAGCAGCAATCCTAACCCATAAGGAACAAACAGCCCCCGTGGTGTAGCGTCTTTTAGAGTTTGTCCTTCTACTTTGGGTAAAATGCCCTCACTAAAATGAGTCAGCTCCTAGATGAGACAGAAAAGGCAAACCTGGTTTTATTTTGTTTCATTTTGCTACCCTGTAAGTCACCTTGATTTGAAAAACTTTGCCCTCTCGGAATCACATAAGGAATATGCACTTGATTTCCGAACGTTACGCAAGAGCTCTGTGTACTGTTTCATCAGTTTTGGAGAAGTAATTGGCACTTATCTGAAACGATTGGTTATGAAAACCTACCCTCAGGGGTTGGTCTGTAGGAAAAGCACAGAGCAGACATAAGCACAAAGGTTTCCAGGACTTGTTCTTACACAGTTAGCCTTAGCTAGGTTGAGGTTTGGTCCATTGTTGTATGTCTTTGCTCTTAAATTTTTTGAAATGCCTTTAAAGCTCAGTATTTCTTACTCAGAGCTGATATTTAGAGCTGCTTGAGGAAGGACTTTTAAAAAGTCAAATATTTAATTTATATGCCTCTGAATAAGAAATATACTTACCAGAGCAGTTTCAAGCCTTTGGTAAGTTAATGTGTACTGTCTCCCAGTGTATCTATGGCTGTTTTGTTCCTTTTGGAAACAGATTTCTTCCATGTCTGCAACCCTTGGTATTCTGTCGCACCTGCATTTTTCTGGACGAACCATCCCCTGCAGGAATTTTAAGGAAGTAGACCCAACACCACAGATATGGGGGAATAAAGACACGGCTAATTAAAAGTGTCAGATGATGACTTCTGACTTGAAAGAGCTTTTCATTGGTTTTAGATGGAAGGCTCTGTGTTTCAGCGTTTGGCTTTCCCCCGCATGTGACTTGATGTGACTTCCAAGAACCATCCACTGGTGACAGGGGTTACAGAAGGAAAGCATTGTGCTTGCTGTTAATCAGCTATCCTCTCTCTGCCTCCCCCCCACTCCTGGGCCCCAACCCTCTTCTGATTGCAGTGGTGCTTCACGCCCCACCTCCAACCAAGATCAAACGGGAGCTGCACAGCCCCTCCTCGGAGCTGTCATCCTGCAGCCACGAGCAGGCTCTCGGTGCTAACTATGGAGAAAAGTGCCTCTACAGCTATTGGTAAGTGGACCCAGAGAAGGGTCGGCCGGAAAGGAGCCCCCCGGCTGGCTACTTCAAGGACCCTTAGCAGACACTTAGAGTAGAGCTCAGAGTCGCCTCTCACGGCGATGTCGTCCTCTAGGTGGGGGCTGGTACAAACGGGGGCCTTTGTGCTGCACATGAAAAGCTAAACTGTGAACCGGGCTCTGCAGGGGAACTGAGCGCAGGGGGTGCTGAGCCCTCCTGAGGGAAAGAACCCTGAATACTGGGATATTTGATCTGGGGCTTCTAGGGAGGGAATATATACTTCTTCAAGTCTATCATATGTTAATGTGAACTTTAAGCACCAAAGAAGTAATCTTCAAATCAGAATATATGAAAAAGTCCCCGTGCCTGTGCCCTTTACTTAAGAATATCCAGGCCCCAGGAATGAAGCTTTAATTTTAAATCAGTCTTTGCTCTAGAAGATAAACACAGATCTGCCTGGGAAAGGGGGAGAAGAGTCGTTAACTCAAGCGATGTTACGGCAGAAATGTATCTTCCACAGAGAACCTAATTCCTGGGGACGCTGGAGTCCTCGGGAGAGGGGGCCAGAAACCCCCCAGGGCACAAACTCTGCCCCCCCCCATCCATCCCTACACATGGCATATATGGAGAGTGCTTTTAGAAGGGGGAAAAAGGAAACCGGAAACAGAGGCTAAAATTATCGTTGAGAAGAATCACTAGAAGTGTTAAACAAGTCTCTGTGACGCAGTGTGTTTGTCACTTTTCAGAGGTACAAATATTCCCTGGGGGCTGCCAGCAATTTAACTATGTTAATGCTGTCATTTCCTGGCAGTGTGGCCCGCCACCCAGCCTAGTTGTCCTGCCAGACCAGCGACCAGGCTAATGGCTTCATCGTGGCTTAATGGTTCCTTCTCTCTTTCTGTTTACAGTGCCTATGATCGGAAGCCTCCCTCTGGGTTCAAGCCATTAACTCCTCCCACCACCCCCCTGTCACCTACCCATCAGAACTCCCTGTTCCCCCAACCCCAGGCAACTCTGCCCACCTCTGCACACGCCCCTGCAGCGGGCCCAGTACCAGGTGTGGGCCCCGCCCCCGCCCCTCACTCGCTTCCTGAACCTGGACCACAGCAGCAAACCTTTGCGGTCCCCCGGCCACCACATCAGCCCCTGCAGATGCCAAAGATGATGCCTGAAAACCAGTATCCATCAGAACAGAGGTGGGTGCTGATCTGGGCTTCTTTCACTGCCTTCATCCCCTCCCTTGCGCCAGGAGAAAGGAAGCAGTTAGTCGTGTTTCCCAGGGACCTATAACATTCTCATGGCATTGAGGCGTCTTGCGAGGTAAGACAAATGACAGGAATGTGACCCATTTATATAGCACCCTGTTCATGAGGTACTCCAGACGATTTATGAAGTAGATAAAGGAGAGATCATTAGTACCATCCCCATCATCCCCATTATGGAGGTAGAAGACTGACGGAACCAGGTTATACAATCTGTTGACCCTCACTGAGGGCTGTGGCTTCTCACTGGATACTCCCTGCTAGCACTGAACCCTGGTTTATGCTACCCACAAATACTTTATTAACATTTTACTCACGTACTAGGGACGATTGCTAAATTACAAAACATATTATCACTCATCTGATTTTAACATATTTTAACAGGGAATTAACTAAAGACATTATTTGTAATTACCTACTTTGGAGATAGAAATCTTCTGGTTTCACTCCAGGTAGGTCCTATGTTCAATAAGGAAATTGAGACATCAGGAATAACTTGCCCAGAGTCTTTCATTCATCAAATAAACTGAAGTGGAAAGGGAACCTACTCGAAAAACACCAAACTTAACATCTTAGGTCCCAGCCTTGTAAATCCATTATCTGGGTATTCTAGAATTTTGGTTGCCTGTGGCCTTCCTTTATATAGGGTGTTCTGGAGACCCATCTTTTTATTTCAAGTCTCTCTAGACATATAGGTAGGGAGTTGTCAGTGATGTTACCAAGGGTCTCAAGATGGTGACTGGTATTTCCTTCCTCGATTTCTTGTTCTGCCCTGCCTGGGTGTGGGGCCAAGGGGCGGGAGAGGGAGGGTGTAGGAGTATACCTTCCTCAGGCTTGGTCCAACCCACATACATCCCAGGATTTACTCAAGGGTCACTTTATTTCTAGATGAAACTCTGAAAAGAAAGCAGACATTCTTGTCTGATTCTTTTTTTTTTTTTTAAGATTTTATTTATTTATTTGACAGAGATTACAAATAGCCAGAGAGGCAGACAGAGAGAGAGAGAGTAGGAAGCAGGCTCCCCGCTGAGCAGAGAGCCTGATGTGGGGCTTGATCCCAGGACCCTGAGATCATGACCTGAACCGAAGGCAGAGGCTTTAACCCACTGAGCCACCCAGGTGCCCCTCTTGTCTGATTCTGATTCCCTTTCCCCCTTGCTGGGAAAGTCACCATAAAGAACTACATAATTTGGCTGGTTAGTCGTTATTCCCCTAGTGAGGCCAAGAGCCATGAACACCAATGATACATAGGTCCCAA
This sequence comes from Enhydra lutris kenyoni, assembly GCF_002288905.1. NCBI lineage: Eukaryota > Metazoa > Chordata > Mammalia > Carnivora > Mustelidae > Enhydra > Enhydra lutris. Next base: position 5,836,647 of record NW_019154086.1, read on the forward strand.
GAGGCAAACACTGACTCAAGTGTCTCAATAGCGGGCCTTGGTTTCAATAGGGAGCTCATCTGAAGGAGATAGCTACCACTAAGCTTTGCCAGTTTATTACCTTGTTAACAGCCTTGCACTTCTTCAGGAGAATTCAGAAATTGGATTTTCATGTGAAAATTCCAGGTTGGGGGATGCCTGGGTGGCTCAATTGGTTAAGCAGCTGCCTTCGGCTCAGGTCATGATTCCCAGCGTCCTGGGATCGAGTCCCACATTGGGCTCCTTGCTCAGTGGGGAGCCTGCTTCTCCCTCTGCCTCTGCCTGCCATTCTGTCTGCCTGTGCTCGCTCTCTCTCCCTCTCTCTGACAAATAAATAAAATCTTTAAAAAAAAAAAAAGAAAAGAAAAGAAAATTCCAGGTTGTGTGGGTTTTGTTTTGTTTTAAGTTGGCAACTAATTCAAATTGAAAACAACAGCAACACTTTGCAGACTAAACAAAACTTCTTGGGGCAAAATCACTCTGCCAGGCTGCCAGTTTGTGCACTCAGGCCTGGATAGCATTTTTATTTCTAAAGTTTTTTTAGTTTTGTGTTTTTTAAACAGTATCTTCCTGATTTTCTGCAGGGGTCATTAATTGAGGAGGAGGGATGAAGGAGGTCATATATTTGGTATTTGAAATACTTAACAAACCTTGTATTTGTTATATCATGTGTAAAGGAAAATTATTTCATGTTGAGTCTCTTTTATTCATAGTTCCCCCTCAATCCTGTTTCTTATCCAGAGGGCTTGTTTAAGGAGAATGTTTGTCCTCTCGCAGCCCTGGCAGACAGGAAGCCTTAGTCTCCATGGTGAAATAGGTTTGTCACCAGGCTACCCAGCCCTTTGTCCCCCAAAAGGGGAGGTTTGATCCCTGAGATACAGGAGTATCTGCCCTCAGGTGTCCAGAGAGAGAGGCAGGAACCAGAAACCAGGTATTTCTTTTTGGGGAGGATTCCTCCCTGACGTCTGCCTGTGTATCTTAGACTTACTTCCCCTACACTCTGCCATTGGGACTGTGGGTCTAGAATAAAAAGACCCCACACACACTGGGCTGATACAGAGGTCCTTGGGAGAACTGGGGTGAAGGACAAAGTCCTAAATTGATAAAATAAGAGCAACACTGGGACATGCAGTCTTCTACCCTAAGGCACTGTAGCTACCAGGTTGCGAGTGTACAGGAGTTCCCACAGGGGCTCATTAAAAATGCAGATTCCTTCCTTGGCCCCAGATTTTGAGTTGGTGGGTCTGGGGCGTGGCCTGGATATTTTAGTGTCACACTTTGAGAAAACATGATCCAGCTGTTTCTTCTACCCCCATCCTTACTCCAGCCCCCCTTTTTCTTAAGCATCAAATACCCAGTACTCTGAATTTTGTTCTTATTGCCCTTATCAGTTCTTAATGATGGTATCCGTGTGATATTTGGGTGATGTAAATTATATCAAAGACATGACAAATTATTTTGCTTATAGATACTGGAGAGCACACAGAAAATGAGGCAAACTAAAATCCCTACTGATTTTGTAAAAGTCATAGTAATTGCACTTGTGTATGATAACAAACTTCATAATCCCACCTTTCATAACGATTATGGCTGCCTAAAATGGAGCAGATCATTTTTTTTGGTAACTGGAGTTTGTTCTTTGATTTATTTTTAAAAGAAAAATTAAATTTTTATTTAATTACAATCTAAGAATATTACTTCAAAAAATAACCCCCTAACAAAATATATGGTATTTTGCAAGATATGAGATATGAAGGAAATACATCCTTTTTTTTTTTTAAAGATTTTACTTATTTATTTGAGAGAAAGACAGAGCATGATCGGAGGAGGGGCAGAGGGAGAGAGATAAGCAGACTGTCTGGTGAGGGTGGGGCCCCACATGGTGCCCCGATCCTAGGAACCTGAGATCATCATCCTTAAGTTGGATGCTTAACCAACTGAGCCACCCAGGCACCTGGGCAAATAGTCTCGGTTGAGCTTTTTAACAATCCTCTAACCAAAGCAGAGTAAAAAAACCTATTCCACGGATAAGAGTATCAGGCCTCAGAACAGCTAAGGGACTTCCTAATGGTCACATAGCCAACTACAAGGGCCTACATTTAGAAACAAAGCACACACTGTTTGTTTTGGTTATGATTTGGTTGGGGGGAGGGGAGGTTACTAACATTCTCTTAAACTACCAGAACTCTCTCCTTATTTTAAATTACAAAAGCCTACTAAATTCCTATTTTACTTGTCTAAACTCATGTTGTGACAGTTACCTTATTTGTATTGCTCACAGTATGCCTTATTTCTGCAGTTGAATAAACTTTCTGAGGTTTAAAAACCATGACTTAGAACCTTCTCAGCCCAGTTTCTTACTTGTCCTCAGTGTGTGTTTATTGACAGTGCTAGTAGTTTGCGAGGATTATGCTTTAAACAAATAAAATATAATCTATTCAAAAGTACATTCTTGGGCGCCTGGGTGGCTCAGTGGGTTAAGCCGCTGCCTTCGGCTCAGGTCATGATCTCAGGGTCCTGGGATCGAGTCCCGCATCGGGATCTCTGCTCAGCAGGGAGCCTTCTTCCCTCTCTCTCTCTCTCTCTGCCTGCCTCTCTGTCTACTTGTGATCTCTCTCTGTCAAATAAATAAATAAAATCTTAAAAAAAAAAAAAGTACATTCTTAATGTTTCATATAATCTTACTATATAATTTTTCACAACTCATAAGTTATTCTTAGAAGATAAATACTGTGTTTGGAAGCCATGATTTATATTCGTGATTTCCTCCCCCTCAAGGGGGGGGGGGAGAACTAACATGTAATTTGGCATGTTGAGACATGTTCCATTTATCCTTAAAGACCAGCTGTTCCTTAAAGAGGAGGTGTGTTTTTTCATCCAGCCATCCCAGTCTCAAAAGTTTTTTCATCGTGTTGCTTATGATGTTTACATGGGCTGAGTGGAGGAATTTAGAAAATGTTCCTATGTTATACCCATCGTACTGGCTAGGTATGATTTTGTCCTTTGTTTTACCATTTCTCATTACATCTCGAGTTGAGGTAGTCCCCCACAATTCAACTGAAGAGGCTCCACTAGGAAATTTTTCATCTAAAAATCTTGGAATACACTGCTCTCTCACTCAGCATCAAGAGGCAGATCTCAAGAAATGACAACATTTAAGACAGTACTTCTGGTGGAAAAATATCCTCTGCTTCTTGATGTTCCCTGAGGGATCAGTATTGTCATAGGCTGTCCTGCTGAATTGATAGAATAGAATGTCGCAGAGTCACCAAGAAAGGGTCAGTTATGCGAATCACCTAACCTGTTCGAGAAAATTCTCTCCCTCAGTGGTTATGATCCAGTCTTCAAAGCTTAAAGGAATGAGCTTACGTTTTATGGAACTGGGATTTGATAGATAACTATTCATTCCCTAAAGATGCTGTACAGATTAAGAGATTTAATAAACTCAAGGCTTTTTGTTGTTTCTACTTCCTCCCTTAAAGTCCATCCCCAATAAATTGCTGTTCATTTTTGTCCTTCAGATTTTGTAGTTTTTAGAGAGGGAAGAACCTGACTGTGAGTCATATTTGTAGCCTGGCCTGGAATGAAGTGAATATGTCTGACGCATCTCCTCTCCACGCACTGCTGTTAATAGCATGTTACGTATGGCAGCACCAATTCACTTTGGGATCTGAGACTGAGTTTCGGAGATGCTTGATGGAACCTTCTTTGACAGACTGGCTGATGTACTTCTGATGGATAGAGTGGGGGGTGTTTTAGTTTTGAATCTTAAGAGGGATCGTTTTTAGCATTTCACCATGTTTACCCTAGTTATTTTGTCACTTTGTGTCGAGTTAAAGGAAATTTCCTCCTATTCCTAGTTTACTCAGAGTTTTTAATATGAATGGATATTGAATTTTATCAAACATTTTTTCTGTCTATGGACATCATCAACTGAATTTTCTCCTTCCATTTAATGTAGTGAGTTACATTGGTTTATATATGAAACCAGCCTTGTATTCGTGTGCTAAACCTAACTTACTTGTTATGTGTTACCTTTTCTGCATTGCTGGACTTTTTATTCTAATACATATTGAGGACTTTTGCATCTGTATTTATGATTGAGAATAATGTATAATTCTTTTTCTTATATTATCCTTGTTGGGTTTTAGCACTGAAGTTATTCTCATCAAAGGAGTTGGGGGGTGGGGTGTCCTCCTTTTTATGTATACCAGAATAGTTCATGTGAAATTGGAATTCTTTATTCCTTGAATTTTTGGAAGAATTTACCAGTAAAACCATTTGGGCCTGATATTTTCTTTGTGGGCAGATTTTTAATTACCGGTTAAGCATCTTCACTTCTCTGGTCTTGCTCTGAATTTCTATTTAGTTCAGTGAATTTAGTAAATTACTTTTTCTGGGAATTTTTCCATTCTGTCTGAGTTTTAAAATTAATTGCCATAAAATCTCTAGTTAGTCCTTGGCAGACAATATCATTTTTCTTTTCAACAAATCGACAATCAGTTTTGCTCATCCTCTCTATGAGATGTTTTCTTTTTCATTGATTTCTCCCAGCTCTTACTAAAATCTTTTATTTTTTCTACTTCCTTGCATTGTTTTTCATTTCCTAAGTGCTTTGGTTTGATTCACTCGTTACTTTTTTTAGCTTTTTTTTCTTTCTAGTATAACACGTAAGCAAATAAAACTTCTCCTAAAGCTGGGGTCACCAGATACTCCGTTTGTCCCAGGTCACTTACGGTTTATGCCTAATCGAAGTTATTGCTCGTTGCTTTCCTTTTTACTCCCCCAAATGTCCTGATTTGTACAATCAGTTACTTGATTTCCCTACCCAAGTCCTGCTTTAGCTGCATCCCTGAAGTTCTGATTTAAATTAAAATTCTGATTTGATTTAAAACCTCAGTTCTAAGTGTTTTCTATTTTTTCTCTCAATCCTGCAGTTCTTTAAAAATATAGTTCTTAATTTCCAAACATATGGGAGTTTTCTAGCTGTCTGGACTATATGATTTTTATTTAAATATCATCAGGAGAGTATTTAAAAGTAGTTACAGAAACAGTATAGGCTCTGGAGTTGGGCCTGGGATTGAATCCCACCTCTGCTACTTCCTATCTACATGACCTCAGGCAGGCACTTAACTTTGTCTAAGCTTTGGTTTCTTTGTCTGAAAACGGTAGAAGGGTAGTTACTTGCCACATAGAATCATCGGGCGGATTAAATGACATCATACTGGCACAGAGAAGGGGCTCAGTAAATGCTAGCTCTTGTGACACTGTTTAAAGATAGTTTTCACATTCCATAAAGGAATATTCCTAAAATGATGCAGATACCACAGCTTAGAAACTTCTGTTGCTTCATTGGTTAAGGGTAAGTTCTTACCGTGTGAATCTCCCTTTATCCCTAATCTTTTCATCATCAGACGCATTAATGTTGTACATATAAAGCTAACACTCTCACCACCTGATATTCTGAGGACATCCTGTATTTCCATCCCCGTCCTTCTTCTGTGTTTGATGTTAGGAAATCAGACAAACATCTAGGCCTTTAAAGAACATATTTTGTTCCTCATCTATCAATGTTTTATCACAGTTTAGATGGGCCAAATTTGAGTTGCGGCAGTGCTGACAGACCTTGCAGAGCCTTGAGAGCTTTTTCAGAGTTCTGTGGTGTGCTTTTAGGGAGTGTTCAAGTTTTGTTTGGTAACAGCATCTGGCTCTTGGTATATGGCAGGAAAGTAAACGTTAGTATGAAATAAATGTGAATAAAAATCAGCATTTTTATTCTGAGTGAGTGGATATCGGGTAGGCAACTAGTGGACTCTTTTTATGTGTGCGTGGTAGTTTTCTCCCGATTCTTTAAGATCTCCCCATACAGTTGTGTAACTTCTGAATTTTGTTTGTTGGGGGGAGAGGAGGTGGGGGAGGATTTGGGGCAGTTGATGGTGGTGTTTGAAAGTAATGTAAGGTGGGGCACCTGGGTGGCTCAGTGGGTTAAGCCTCTGCCTTCGGCTCAGATCATGATCTCAGGGTCCTGGGATCAAGTCCCATATTGGGCACTCTGCTTGGCAGGGAGCCTGCTTCCTCCTCTCTCTCTCTCAGCCTGCCTCTCTGCCTACTTTTGATCTCTGTCTGTCAAATAAATTAAAAATTTTTAAAAATATTGTTTAAAAAAAAAAAAAGAAAGTAATGTAAGGAGAACTTAACAGCTAGCTGGGCCCTGTTTCATGCATTAGCTTTTGTAATCTTTACAACAAGACTTTGGATGGGTATCCTGGTCATCCTTACTTTATTGACAAGGAAAATGACTCTCAGAGCAGTTACATAACTCACCCAAGGTCACACAGCCAGTAAGTGGTAAAGATTGGATTTCAGCCCGGAATCTTCTGCCTTCATGGCCACAGCCTCTTATCCGGCTCTGCTGCTTCCCTGTTCTACCTTCTCTTAGCCTTAATGGAAACATTAAGGACATGGTGTTGGTTTCCTGGCCAATTTTATGTCTCATTTCCCAGCTGACCTCTGGACCACAGCTACTTTACCTGGTACCCATAGCCACTGTGTAGCCTTCGTCAAATCCACACTTTTCTCCTTTCATCCTCCAAGCATTGTGTTTACTCTGTGTGTTGGCAGCAGAAACCGAAAAGGAAATGCAGAAAAAGCATCTAACGGTTTTCATAACGTAAACCAAATGTTGGTAGCGTGGGTGAGCTCTTGGGAGGAAAGGCGCTATATAAATCTGACAAATAAATAAATAACTGGTTCTTTAAATAAACTGGCACCGAAAGAGCCTTCATCCGTCACCTATGGAATTTAAGCTCACTCAAAAGTCAGAAATCTTTTGCTCCCCAGCTGAGTTCACTACGGCCACCACGGAGGAGTTCTGCTGGGATGGCGGTGTGGGAGGAAGAAGGGAGGGGGGTGAGCAGGAGAAGGGTGCTTGTGAGGAACCAAGCAGCTCCTCCACTGAGCATGATTGCCTGCCTCAGTAAACAGGAGACATCCTTGTCAGAGCTGTATTATATATACAACACATTCTTAGATACTTCAAAAGGATTGCGGAAAGGGGAAGGGGGTTCAAATGAAGGTCAGTGAGTAAAGTTCACAGAATGTATTTTGAGGACAAGAACGGAATTACTTTACTAATCTCTGCGAATAAAACCCATTATCAGCAGCAAGCTCTGAGAGACTGTTTCTCCAAGTATGTTGGTTTTGTGACCTACCCTTGCCATGCCACTCCCTCAAAACAAACCAGGACTGAACCATCCCAATTATAGACTCTCTCCTGCAGATCCCAGGCCTCTAAGCTCCATGCACCCTTGAAGTAGGGCTTGGGGGAGGGACAGGGGCTGCTGGCTGGTACCCATATGGAAATACCTTTTCCTGAAGGGGCCACACCAGGCTGACTCTAGAGTTTCATTCTGGAAGGTGAGAAGCTAGGCACCCGGAGGAAGTGAAGGACTTGGGCCTGCCAGCTGCAGAGGCTCTGGTTACAGAACTAAGCAGTTCTGTGCCCTCTCAGAGCCATCAAAGGAAGTGATTTGTGGAGGTTACCTTTGAAGGTGCTAAGATGGTGGCGGAGCGGAGAGCGTGTGGAAGATGGGTGCCTTTGTTCCTGTTCCTTCCTGCGGGTGTAAGGCTTGGTACTTTATAAAAATAAGGCCTTGAGAATATCTTCATCTTTCTTTTCTGCCCACTTCTTCAGAATTCTCTTCAGAAATTCAGGTTTGCAGTGTGCTGCTGCTGCCTGTATTCTAAATGTCAAGCCTAAACCCGGGTTTTAAATTTACACTTCTTCAAAGACCATGGAAGGGTTTCCTTAAATAACAGCAACCTTGAAAATCCGCATTCCTGATGAAGTTCCACTGTAATGCATTCAGCACCACAGCGAAAGGCTCTCAGCCCACCGAACCTTCTACAGTTGGTACAACTTGTGTAATACATTGACCAGGCAGATTCCGAGGCCTTTGGCGTCTGGGATAAAAGAATGAGCATATGTAAAATTGTTTGGTGATCTTCATGTTGGGGCATGATCTTACGGCGCTGCTTTTGGTAAGGTAGTAAAGATTCCCACAGAGGGAGTGCCATGCTAAACTCTGATCTTAACAATGTTTTATCTGCATCCAAATCTCTTCAGTTAAAGATTTTAAATCTTGATATTCTAGAAATCTGTTGGCCACCTGTTGCCACAGATTGATTCAAATCAAATCCAAATTATTTTATGAAAACTATTCATAGGAGTCAATCTATAATTAGAGTAAGACCTTAATATTACAGGATTCTGTTGTTGATTTTAAATAACCTATTGGAATTCGTTGTTGTGAACAGGTTATTTCTGAACCTGAACCTCAGCTCTTGCTTTCTGTCTGAGGGCATATATTCACAAATGCTTTTCCTTATACACAGAGATGAGTGCCTTGCACATATTTCCTGGATGGAGACCTCACCTTGACGGTTACCATCTCTGACTTCTAAACCCATCCTCCTGAAGTCTGGTAGTGCTTACAGCGGGGGTGCAAACTGTACTTAGTAGGCATGATTTTTATTTCGTCATTCCAGTAGCATTATGATGCAGAATACGCCCCCATGTTACAGACGAGGAAACTGAAGCCAAGAAAATGTACCGTCTATCATTTTCCCTTTCACTATACTGCCCTTCCAACAGAGAAAAGGCAGTTGGCACACTTCCAGATTTTTCTGACAGCTCAAGGATATTAATGCTACTCAGTTAATAACAAAAGGCTTTTATTGCTCTGTCTTATCATAAAGTAGTGTATATTTATTAAACTGTAGATGAGCAAATCCCCTAATATCATAACCAACCAAAGATAAGCAGTATTCACATTTATATAAGTATGCAGATCTCTCCAAGGTTTGTATGACACCATACTTTTTTTTCATAATTTTTATTTTTGCAAAAATCTGATGCTCTTTGGAACTATTTCACAATACCTCAAAAATCTCTTTCCAGGTTCTTACATATTTGTATTGCATCATATTCGATTGTTGCTTTCAACTCAGTCGCTGTATCACAATGTGTTTATTAGCCAGTTTCCTTGTTGGAGGCTTGCACTGGTGGCTGTCCTTGTAGCTAGATCTCATCATATCTATGATTTCAGTGCTTTTTGTGTACCAGGCACAGTTCTGTTAACCACCTGTTCATCCTCCAAGTAACCAGGACAAACCTTTCTCTCTTAGTACTTTTTTGATCACTGATGAAATTGAACTGCTTTTTTGTTGACGATCATTAGTATTTCTTCTTTATTTATGTCTGTTACCAATTTTTTTCTACTGGGATAGTCATTCTCCACTGATTTTTAAAAACTGCTTGTTGTAACAGTATTAACATTGCTGTACCTATTAGAGACTTTTCCCCTCAACAGTATTAACATTGCTGTACCTATTAGAGACTTTTCCCCAGCTTGTTTGGTTTTTGTTTTTGATGTTTTCTGACTGTTAGAGACATTCTCCTCAGTTTGTTTTCTTTTGATTTTGTTTCTGATGTTTTTTGACCTGTAGAAATTTATACAATGAAGAATATCCATATTTATCTTGACGATTTCCATTGTTGGTATGATGCATAGAAAGCTTTTCCCTCAATCCAAGATCATATGTTTCCACATATATTTTCTCTGCCATTAAGATTTCACATTGAGGGGCTCCTGGGTGGCTCAGTGGGTTAAGCCTCTGCCTTTGGCTTAGGTCATGATCTCAGGGTCCTGGGATTGAGCCCTGCATTGGGCTCTCTGCTCAGCAGGGAGCCTGCTTCCCCCTCTGTCTGCCTCTCTGCCTACTTATGATTTCTCTCTCTGTCAAATAAATAAATAAAGTCTTAAAAAAAAAAAGGTTTCACATTGAAATCTTGAATCTATTTGAAATTTATTTTGACATGTGGTATAAAACAGGGACTTCTCTCCCCCTCCACACACACACACTAATTTGAAATGCTAACTTTACAAGTAGTAAATTTTGGATTATACCTCAGTTTTTTACTTTTCTTTCAATTCCTTTGATATACCTATCTTTCATTCCTTGTATTGCTGTTTTCATTACTGCAGTTTTGGAAAATTTGTGAATATCTAATATATCATCATTTCTTTTAAAAAATTATTTAATATTTTAAATAAAAAATTAGAATCATTTTATCAAGTTGATTGGGAAGTCATTGCTTTAAAAAAATAATTGTTAACAAATGAATAGCTTCAAAGTCCTAAATATTTTCTCTTTAATTAAATTTTCTTTCTTTTCCTCAGAAAATAGTTTTAAGGTTTTATTCTTATATGGCCTGCACATTTCCTGATTATTTCTAGAGATTTTCTGTTTTTTATTGCTATTATGAATGGGTTTCTTAAATTACATTTTCTAACTGGTCAGTCTGTACTCTTTGGTCTTTAAAATTTAATTCTATCTACAGGTAAAAGAAGGAATGAACTAGTAAATATATGTATATGTTAGTCATATTTGCAAATAAGTGGTCGTATATATTTAGACACATAATCTGGCCCAACTGTACAGATGGACTGTGTGAAATAAATGTGTGTGGGAGACAAGAGGCTATGTGTCATTGCTTTGTTTTTTGTTTTTTGTTTTTTTTTTGCCACTCCCTGACTCAAGAGGTCTGAACTATGCCATTTAATTTGGGGAAGAGGGTAAAATGTTCAGAAATAAGCATTAATAAGTGCTTTGCAAATAATTTCATTTATCTGAACTTCTAATTCCTATGCTAAATCAGAGGAGGCATATATCATATTCTTAGTTAAAAACTATAACTACTTTCTTCTTACAGATTTCAGAGACAACTGTCTGAACCCTGCCACCCCTTCCCTCCTCAATCAGGAGTTCCTGGAGATACTCGCCCCAATTACCACCGGCAAATGTCAGAACCTATTGTCCCTGCAGCTCCCCCACCCCCTCAGGGATTCAAACAAGAATACCATGATCCACTCTATGAACATGGGGTCCCAGGCATGCCAGGCCCCCCAGGCCCCCCAGCACATGGGTTCCAGTCACCAATGGGAATCAAGCAGGAGCCCCGCGATTACTGCGTTGATTCAGGTTAGCATAAAATCATGCCATTCCTTTCTTCATTCTCTCATTTATCTGTCTGGCTGTTATTGTCTTTTGTGTGCGCAGCTTTAGGGAATAGCTTTACTAAAAATTGCCCTCAAAGAACTTAGGAGCTAGTAAAGCAGACTTTATGCACAGCTGAGTATAAAACCAAACAGAAAAGCCATCCCATGGTAGGAAGGGCAGTAGGCATTGAGAGGTGGTGGGGAGAACACCTCTGAATCCAAGCCTAAAGATCCAGTCATGGTGATGCCCTTTTTTAAGATCATAGGATCCCTGGACCTAGGAAATACCATTTCTGCATTTTAGTCCTTGCTCCTAGCCTTATGGCTTTCCTTTTGAATACAGTAGACTCACCAACTCCCAATATGGGCATAAGGAAGAGAGTCTACACGTAGGATGGAATTCTTTCTATTATTGAAATGAATGGTATTTTGAGAAAGCACCTCGTATGTCATGACTATATGGGGTGCTGGGTACACCATGGAGAAGGCTGTCTCGTTGATTGCTTCTTGGGATTCACTGCCCTATTGCATTGCTTTCACCTGGGAAAGTTCCTGGTGTCCTTCAGAGGCTGTTGGTTTACGCAGGGAGAGGGCACCTGTTGTCTATTTGTGGGTTACCTCTTGTCTAGAAATGTAAGCACATCAAGAAGTTTAAGCTGTACTTGGGGGCTCTCCCCCCACCACCACACACACTCATTCACTATGTATCTTCTAGGCCCGGCATATAAAGTGACATCATTAGGGGAAAGAAGAGTTGGAATTTTGCAGTTTGCACATTTTGAAACTGTTTCCTCCTCTTCTCTTCCTCTTCTTTCAGAAATTACTTAAACTTCTTCAGTCTTTTCTTGCAGTTGGTGCTAAAGGAGTTTGAGGGTGGTAGGTAGGCTTTCAGCCTTTTCCATGGGTGCTTTTCTTGAAGAACCTGGGGGAGCAGTGGGGCAGTACGTATTTGAACGACTTTTGCAAATGGAATAGGATATACAGTTTGTTCTTGGCCTTCTGGGAGATAATATATAGATTGCTCAATTCAGGCAGAAATGGATTATGGGAAAGGCTGGGAAGTAGACAGAAGGGAGACATCTGTTGCTTTATGATATTAAAAAAAATTACCAAGTGTATGTATAGGTATTGATAGCTTGTAAAATTCCCACTGGCATTCCTCCTGAAGGCTTTGATGTATTTTTCTCAGGAACAGGCGTGACCAGCAACATTTTTCCTTTGGGATTGACATTTTAATCCATCCTGGCGAGTTTTTCACCCCACCCCACTCCCTTAAAGCAAGACACTCAGCAGATGTTACCATATCTGCAACTCATGTGTCCCACGTGGGCACAACTCAACCTACCAGCCTTCCTCTCAGTGGACATCTTGGTAACCCGACACTCGAAGAAGAGCTCACTTGAGCACAGGTTTCATTCCAACACTTCCAACATGGGGAAATGTACGTGCAAATGGCAGGTTCCCCCCTCCCCTCCTGCCAGCTCTTGTACTGGCTTCCTAACCTCCAATCCCCAAATCTCTTTGGCCCAGAAAGCACCCTCATCCATTGGAGCAGAATTGGATGTGACTGTCAGCTGTAAAGGGGAGCAAATTGGGAAATATGTAAAGCACCCCTCATCCCAGTCTAACCCCTAGAGCCTCTGAGTCAGTAGAGACAGAAGGCCAAGCTTGGCCTTTTGAAAGCCAAGTTTCTTTTTCTACTATTAACTCTCTCCCCAGAGTTTGGTGCTAACTAATTTCTAAGATGAACAAGTTATGAGAATAAAGCATTATTTTTTTCCTACTCATTCTTTTGATGAGGAGCCAAGAGTCCTACTTTCAGATGGTGGGTGATGGTGTTGCCCATGTTGTCTGTTAGGGTGACAACTCTCTCCCAGGTCAAGACAAGAAGGACATGACCTGGGAGCAGGAGACGGTCTAGGGGGCTTTACCACAGGCTGCAGGTCAAGAGATGTGCTGACTCACCTGCAGAAACTACTGACGGAGTGTATGTCTGTTTTTCTTTCAGAAGTGCCTAACTGCCAGTCGTCCTACATCAGAGGGGGGTATTTCTCCAGCAGCCATGAAGGTAAGTAAGTTTTAAAAAAAGAATATTCAAGCAAGCTGAAAATTGTTCAGCTTCCACACTAAGATTTGGGATCATAGATAGGTTAAACCTTTCTTGAGTCATGAAAATGAGAACTCATTGACAGTAACCTTCAGTCATTCTGCAGCATGGTCCTGAACGCAGTGAAGGCCACCATCATTTTCAATAGTAATGACTCAAACTTTTCAGAGTTCATGAGATAATATGAAGAAAAAATAAACCAATAAACCAAATAAAATTTCCATCCAAGGAGGTGTATCTAGCAGTATATAACATTACCAGCCTGAATGAGCACTTGGGAACTGTGTGACGACTTGAGATGGTAGGTTTAGGACTTCTTCTCTGAACACTGAAACAGGGAAGGGTTTTTTTTTCTTAGAACATTTTCCCCAGAAGTAGGTCTTGTGTTTTGTCATATACATCTCTCCTTAAATACCCAGAGACGTCTGATTCCCCAAAGCCATGGCATTAGCTTCACCTGGGATCTGTTGGAAAGGCAGGTTCTCAGGAACCCTCCGTCCACCTGCTGCCTTAGAGGCTCCAGGAGCCCAACACTCCGTGTGGTGACATACCTTCCACGTGATCCTGATTCTTGCTCTGGTTTCAGAACTATTATAGCACTGAGAGTTGCAGCTTTGGCTGCACGTTAGAATCAGCTGGGAGCTTTCAAAACTTTTGGTGTCTGGGCTTCACCCAGATCAAGTAAATCAGAAATTCTGGGGTGGGTCTTAGGCGGTAGTTCTTCTTAAAGGTCCCCAGGTGATTCCAATGTGTATCCAAGGAGGATTGAAAAGCTAATGAGGCAGTACTAGGAAGCACCTGCTCGTTTGTGTCATGATTGGTTCACAAGCGTGTTCTCTATGGGGAGCTGCTTCCCACTGACCTGGAGAGAGGCGAGACCCAGTGGGGTTGCACGGGGTGCCCGAGAATAGTGCCCGAGAATATTCGGAGTGCGTGTCCAGCCCTGGGAAGGAAGGGCCGTCTACCGGACCTCTGACTGCGATCGATCGGCACAGCTGTGCGAGGCTCTCTTCCAGGTTCCTGAATATTTCTGCAGCAGGCAAACTGGGAGGGGGTAGGGAAGAGAGGGAGGAAAACATTTTGCATAATTACAACATTTAGGAAGGAGCATGCTCTTAAAGGAAATATTTTTAGTAAAGCATTGGGCTGCTTACTACACACAGAATATCTGGCGAGTTTGTGTCTTCCCCCTACTTTCTTCCATTCCTCTCCCTGACCCCCCACGCGGCAGAGAAGCTAGTTTCAAAGAGACCCGCATTCTTAATTGCTCTAAATTACCATGATGTGGCTTCTCCTTCCTTCTTCTAGAGGCTTGACCACGGATTCCAGTTAGTGAAACAAGTGTTTCTGATTGGCATCTGTGATTACTAAGATAGCCATCCTGCCTTAGCATTCGTTCACCTGGAATCTCTGCACAGCGGGTGAATCTTTCATTTCCACTGGGCTCCTCAAATAGGTTCTTCCTTCCTGCCACCTTTGAGTGGTGGGATGGTTGTGGCCACAACTGCTGTAACTGCTGGGGCAAATTCAACTGACTTAATTTCACATAAGCCAACAACATCTTGCAGATGTTTAGAGAACCTCGTGGGGCAGCGACTAGAAACCGCAGATACACTGAAATGACACTCACGGGCAGGCCCTCATCTGATTGGTTTGAAAGCCAAACCTAGAATTTCATTTAGGTTTACCTTTTTTCTCCCTGTATACAGTGAATATATTATCCTTACAGATAATACAAGTTTGACAGATGTGTAAATTTCAAAGAGTTTCCTCATAATGGCTTTATAATAAGGCCATTAAAACATCACTGGAGTATCAGAATCCAGAAGGAAAGTCAGGAAATTTATAGCTTCCTGGCAGCCAAGGCAGAAAGAAAGAGAGAAAGGGAGAAAGAAAAGAAAGAAAGGGAAAAATAGAAAGAAAGGAGGGAGGGAGGGAAAGCAGGGAGAGAAAGAAAAGAAGGAAGGAAGGGAGAAAGAAGAAAAGAAAGAAAGAAAAAGAAAGAAAGGGAGAAGGAAGAAACATGAGGAGGGATTATGTAATTCTTATTGGTAATAAAAAGTATAACAGTTTGTCATAAAAGTCAATTTCCTGGTACCAGATTGGAAAATAAATTTATCATAGGATTCACTGAAACCCTGACTTAAAAGCAAGTATTGTGTTCTTAAATCTTTTTTTAATGGAGATTCTTTCATATTTATTCAAATATTTGTTGAGCACTTATTATGTATAAGGCGATATGAGATTACAAAGATATTCAGGACATGTTCTTTATCCTCAAGGAATTTAGAACCCATGAGAGATACTATGAGATAAAGCTCTCACATTATCCAGTTAATTTCTTTTTTTGGGAGGGCGTGAGGGAGACAGAGAATCTTCAGGCCCAATCTCACAACCCTGAGATCATGACCTGAGCCAAAATGAAGAGTCGGACACTTAACCAACTGAGCCACTCGGGCCCCCCTACCGTTAATTTCTTTCTTTTTTTTTTTTTTTTAAGATTTTATTTATTTATTTGACAGACAGAGATCACAAGTAGGCAGAGAAGCAGGCAGAGAGAGAGGAGGAAGCAGGCTCCCCACTGAGCAGAGAGCCCTATGCGGGGCTCAATCCCAAGACCCTGGGATCACGACCTGAGCCGAAAGCAGAGGCTTTAACCCGCTGAGCCACCCAGGCGCCCCTCCTACCATTAATTTCTTAATAGTACTCATCGCAATGTACAGTTACTATCTTAATCTTTTTAACTATCATTTATTGTACACTTATGTGCCAGGCACTACTCTTGACACCAAGGTAAAAAGATATACAGATCAATATAACAGAGTATATATTAATAGCCCATATTCTCACACAACTAATTCTCATACAGTTAGCATCTTCCCCTGTCTGCAAATGAGGAAGCTGGAGCGCAGAGAGGTCACACAGCGAATCCAGGTTCGTCAGTCCGGCTCCATGGCCGACACTCTATAATGCTCCCCACTACCCCAAGTCTCACTTTTCTTTCCCAATAGTCTCCTGCCTTTGGGATACAAGCTCCATGAGAGCAAGCACCAAGTCTCTGTTCTTCTTGTTACCCACCCTCTTCTAGCACAGTGCCTGGCATAAATATTTATTGGATTAAATAATAAATAAATGTCAATAAAATATACTAATAAATAAATGTCAGTAAAATAGACTTCCTTTGATATCGTGCGGCAAACCAAGAAATAGTGCTTCGGGCTGAGAAAATATAAATGAGTAGCACACACCCTAAGATAATCTCAGTCTCTTCCAAGGTGGGCGGTGCTTTCCCAGTCCCAGGCCTTTTAAACACAGCACTGGTCCTGCCAAGAAGAACTTGATCTTGGCCGATTGTGAAGAAAGAACAGATTATTTTCTGGCGTCTTTACCCGTGAACTTTTCAAGTCCTAGCAAATCCTTCTCAAAATCTCATGCTAGTCATTCACCGCAGTGCAGGCTCACAGCATCTCCCCACCACACACCTGCCATGCACATACCCGACACACGCACACCCCCCTGTACTGCCCACCCAGCTGGACAGAGCAGGGCACATGGCTGAGCTCACGGAAGCTGCCAGGACTCTCTGCTGAGGAGTGTGCTGGAAGGGGAGCAGGGCTGGCATGCTCACCCCTAAGAAACAGGCTTGCCACAGGGAGGGATGTGGTCCCATCAAGCCTATTAACTGACTTTGATTTGAACCACTGATCTTGTCAGGGTGCCTGGTGACGTGACTGGGTGGTCAGCACAGAAGGCGCACATTCTGGATTGAGAGTGCTGGCCATCCTTCCCTCTCCTTGACCCCTTTCACTTTTTGCCCTCCCTTCCTTTCATTTCCACTTACACGTGTTGAGCCCATCAGTTCCCCTTTTTTGACCTCTGGTTTGTTAACTCTATGATGAACAAGTTTTTATTGCTAGGAAGTCTCTTCAGATTTCTTCCATTATGTCTGGTGATAATACTTCCATCTTGCTTTTAAATTTATTGAGGGTCACAATCCTCCACAGGCCCAAGTCTTTATTCATTTTGGCAGCATTGTCCACCCTCCAAGCTCTTTCATAATTGAAAGAGGTACACGGGCAGCCTCAACAAGTCCTGGGAAAGGTTGAAATGAATATTTGCTAAAAGGAAAATGGCAAGACTATGTACAGATCAACCAAATCCTCCCAGGTAGGCCAACTGAAATAGATGAGTTGTCTTTTCAGATATAAAAGCTTAGTCACGGCAACACTGACCTGTACAGACCTTATAGCAATATGTGAAGGAACTTACTGGTGACTCAGCACTTCCCTGAAGTCTTAGCTCGAGTAGGAGGAATCGATGCTTCTCTGACTGAGGCATCAGAACACCAATGCCTAAATCCTTCTGAAGCCCTGTCAGATCCAGTCTGGCACACATATGGCAATTAGTAGGGCTTAGGACTTGAAATAGCAGAATTCCATTTTAGTCCTTAAAACCAGAGTTTTAGTAGGATACAGACAGAATTTGTTAAGCAACATGTTCATTCTTTTTAAATTTTCCTTCAGGTTTTTCATATGAAAAAGATCCCCGGTTGTACTTTGACGACACTTGTGTTGTTCCTGAGAGACTGGAAGGTAAGTAGCTCCTCCAGTTTGTTGCTAAGCCAGAATGTCAGCGATATCAGAGCCCCTCAATCTTGTGAATGCCAGGTTGGCATTCATAACTCCTTCATGCCCAAATTGTCCAAGAAACCTAAGACTAAACTATTGCATGTATATCCTCATCCCAAACAGGCAAAGTCAAACAAGAGCCCACCATGTATCGGGAGGGGCCCCCTTACCAGAGGCGAGGTTCTCTTCAGCTGTGGCAGTTCCTGGTTACCCTGCTTGATGACCCGGCCAATGCCCACTTCATTGCCTGGACGGGCCGTGGCATGGAGTTTAAGCTGATAGAACCTGAGGAGGTAAGCACCGGTGCCGGGCTTGGGTGATGTTTGATTGGTTGATGATGACAACAATGATGATGATGTCTGCTCTTGTTCAGTTCTCAACGGAAGCTTCTTACTGTGTTAAGGATGCTCTTCTCATTCAGATTCTGACCCGGCCAGTGGATTTGGCAGTTCTTTTCCTATTACTAGGACAAGTTACAATTCGGGGACAGGCAAAGTTCTCCACTGTAGAAAACACAAGAAGTATTAGTGACATGTCTGTAAAATCGGAAGAGTGGGGCCACAAAGACTTGCATCCAGAGAGCATCTGTTTTCCATCTCGAAAAGTCTTTTTCAAGTGTTGTTTCGGTGATACCAATATGTTGGTGATACCAACTTGTGTTGGTGTGGGTCCTCATTTGTCACAGGCTATATTTCAGGTTACGTTAACATATTGTATGACTTTGTGGTAATATCAGATGCAACTACAATACAACAGATTGTATATTTCAAATGACTCTACCCTAGAGAAATAAAATGATCAGAAATGAGTCATTCTTGTGGGCTTAAATTTTTCTTAAGTGTATTATGTGGCATCACAATAGTTGAGAGGTAGCCCAAACCTTCATTATCCTAATAGAAAAAGAAACACTATTACTATTTGTTTGCCCAGAACTATTGACAGAAAGGCCTATAGACAACATCAGCATCATTTCTTCAATGGGGAAAATCTACAGAACCCCTTTCCTGAATATCACATAGGGAAGTAAATTAAATCATGTCCTCAGTTTGGCATATTCCAAAGGGGTTGATTTTAAAATCTATTTGATTTAGACTCTAGAGATATTATAAATGGGGGGAAAAAAAACTCCTGAAAATCTGATACAGGCTTCTTCTGGTAGCTTATACCTAGGCATTATACGTTAAACCAGCAGAGCAAAAGCTATCTTTGGGTTGGATGTAAATGAAATGGCAACAGTCCTCTTAGCAGGCATTTGAGCAAGAATGGCGGTTTTAGATGTTGTTGGATTAACTCCAGGGCTCACCTCGGCACACCAAAGGGATCAGTTGGCCTGGGGGTCAACAGCAGGAAATAGCCACTTGGCACTTGGTTTGGAAGAAGAAAATGGTCTGAAAGTTAAGATGAGAAAAGGAGACTATGTGGATTGGAAATGTCTCAAGAATCCCGGCTAGTAGGAGGGTAAGGAAGGCTTCACTGAAGGCAGTTATAGAAGAAGGATCTGTGGTTTTCCCTGTCTTGCGTCTTTCATAAAAATGAAAGAATGTCGCCATCTCCCGTGGTCACCCATTTCTGTTAAGACTGAGTCTCCCTTCAAAGCCGGAGTTTGGTACTCCTGTGTTTCTCGAAGGTTTTCCTGGAGCAAGTCAGGTGGAAAATGGAGGCATGCCCAAGAGCCATCTGCCCTAAGGCTCTTCCTTCTAACCTGGACTAGTTGACTGGATGCTTGAAGAAAGCATGTTGCCTGGACTCACCGAGGCTTGAGGCAAGCGAGTCTGTGTCTGTCATGGGGGCTGTCCTTACTGATTTATCTCATTTCACAAACAGGAGCTTTTATTCCTTTATTGCCACTGCCTTGGGCCTGACCACAGGCTGTGCTGTTGAAGGTGAACCTGGCTATGACCCTCTGAAAGCCGTTATTGAATCTTTGGCTCTCCTACCAGCTGGAAAGACAATGATGAACCAATGGTAAAAGGTTCCTGCTTTCATACTTCTTAGAGAAACTAACATTAGTCCAAAATGCTCATAAATGCCAAGTAGCCAAGTCACACGAGAGGCCTCTTGTGGCTTTGCGCCTCCCTCAGCCGACAGGACGGCTTCGTTTCTGCAGGAATCCTTCTTTCCACCCCACCCTGAAATCCCCTGGTGCTCCACGAGCTCTGAGTGATCCACTCTCTGATGTTCCAGAACCACTTCTGTTCCACGTGCACACTTTGGCCTCAGGACACGCAGCGGGCAGCGTTGGCTGAGCTCTTTCCCTCCCGGTTGTGTTAACTTCACCATCCCCACTCTTTGTTAAAGCCGGGAAGATACCAACTCCTCGAGAAAGCTGGAAGACGTTGTCATGGGGGGAGCTTGAAGGGTGAAGCGGAGGAGGAAGCTGTTTGGGACGTAATTGTAGGCAGCTGTGTGGCTGAGTAGTGCACTCTGGGTAATTATCCATAATATCCATTACACTGTGCATGGAAATTGTGGTTTTAGAGCTGCGTTTTGGCAGGCCCCCTAATCAAATGTCTTTTGATAGTCATCCAGCTTAGCACCCTCTCAATTATGACTGACTCGGCTTTAATCTGGAGCCATTTTAACTGTGAATCTGCATTAATGAATATTTTGGGGGGTAGGGTTGTTTGTTGAACATGTGGCAGATAACTGATGCCATGGGGAGGTTTAAAAGGATGGGCTTCGAGAAGGAGCTGCTCCCCGTGCTGTGGCTTGCTGTCTCTTGAAGAGGGAGGAAGAGAAATGTGAGGTTTTTTTTTAACTCTTTCGGCCTCTGTCCTCAAGATGTGTGTGATCAAAGTAATGAATGGGAAAATGACAGAAAGAGCTGCTAACAAGCTCTTGCCTGCTCCCCTTCCCCCAGAAATGGGGCAGCCCTCATTTCCAGCAGCTTGCCGTTGTGCTTCATCATGCATTACTGTAGAAGGAGCAGCCCTGGGGAGGGCTCCTGAATCACAGGGCCCTGGCCCAAGAGGATGAGTCAGTAACTATGGCTACCAGAGCTGCTTGGAAGTCCGTGCGGATGCAGAACCGAGCTCCAGGAAGCCATTGCATATGCAAGTGACAGCAGAGAGAGGTCAGGGCCGAAGCTGAAGAATCTTCCAGAATTGATTTCCACCACTGAATACAGGAAGACGATGAGACTGGGCTTCCTTTTGGGTTCCTGGCAACTGGCGGGCTCACAGCAGTTCAAAGTCAGCTTCGAAGTCATTGCTTTTGAACAGGGTAGAAGGATGTGTATTGGTTGAGCAGGTCTCTCTTGCACCGCTGTTTCTGTTGGTTGAAAATGTTTATCTTTTGTAGCCAAGGGATGGATTTTTGGTGAACTGTGCCTTTTTGGCTATTTCAAAAGAGAGACTTGGATGGGTGCAGTATGGAGAAAGAAGGAGAGCCAGGGACTTCGTGCGTGCCATAGGGGCCCAAGGGAAACGAATGGAAACTTCACTTTCACACGGTCTGTTGCAAGGCAGAGAGGAATCAGAATCATGACTATTGAATTATTTTAATGTAATTAGGACAGACGCATTCTTCCTTGCTTATCAGATCATTTCTGGTATTTTTAAAGGTCATTTTAGAATTCTGATTTCAGAAGATGTTGCTTTCATTCTGCCCAGATGCTTTAAGTGAAATGCTTTTTTTTTTTTGATCCACTTTCCCATTTGCAGTCTCCCTACTTCCCACTCCATGTGTAACATCTGTTTTTTTAAAGATCAAAGGAATATAGTTATTTTGTTTTTGTTTTTTCTTGAGTTTCCAAAAGTGACCTCAAATATTCAAAACATGACCCCTGGTTTCCATACATTTAAAGACCTCTGAGAAGACTCCCATTTCTAAAGTTACTCTTCTCCTATATGGACGGTCATCCTTACAAGTAGGATTTGGACATTGGGATTTTTGAGAACAGAAATTGCTTGGCTGTCCTGACAATTGAGTAAACTCTACTAGGAAGTTTTCTTGCTATCAGGCATCTTTGCCTAAAACTCCAATTACATCTCCCCATCACTGCACCTCAGGTGGACTGGGTTGGATATAATGCACTTCAGAACTGTTTGGGAAGCCCTGTTAATTTTTCATTAAGTGGATAATGGTGCTGCATGTTTTAATGTCCATTCTGCAAGTCTGCTGGGAGCAGGGGATTGGATGGCAGTGGGCTGGAATGATCTGGTTCCCCCTTACTCCATGAGCTGCAGTAAGTAAACAGCTCCCAGCCCCTCGCCAATCTTATTAGAATTGAACTTTTGCTCTGCTGGCCCATTAGCAACTCACTAGTGTGTTTCTAATGTTTCAGGAATGACCATTCTAATTATTCCTTATTGACTGCTACAGAAACCATAGCACTTAATGGCAACATGTTAATGGTCTATGGGTATTGGTCAATAATTCATATGTGGAGAAACAGTAGAGAGCCTGCTTCCTCTGGGCCATTAGCCAAGCCCTCTGTAATCTTAAAGTGCTAGGATCCTTCCACCTCTGGATCCCACCTCTCTTAGCGGTTGTGACTGACTCATCACCTTTGTTGAATATTGGGTCTTGAGGGAATTAAGTATTTTTGCTTCCAGGTCAGGGAAGCGGACCATTGGCCAAAGCAGTCAAGTCTCAGAACTGGCGCTCCCGGGATTTGGAGAATACCACTAGGCCCAAGGAACGAGTTTCCATTGCTCTCTACTTCCCTGTCTCTTTAGGTTGCTCGGCGC
This sequence comes from Enhydra lutris kenyoni, assembly GCF_002288905.1. NCBI lineage: Eukaryota > Metazoa > Chordata > Mammalia > Carnivora > Mustelidae > Enhydra > Enhydra lutris. The sequence continues at coordinate 5,859,151 of NW_019154086.1, forward strand.
TGGGGTATCCAAAAGAACCGGCCAGCCATGAACTATGACAAGCTCAGCCGTTCTCTACGCTATTACTACGAAAAGGGCATCATGCAGAAGGTGAGCAGTTACGAGAGGCATCTAGACCACTCTGACCACTTTCAAACATGTCAAGGGCTTCTGTAATACGACCGTGTGTAATGGCTGGGAGAAAATGCTCGCCTCATAAGCGATTCTGTGGTAGGAAAAAACTTGGGAAAAAAAACTTAAGAGTGAAATGAGATGTAAAGAGTATTTCTAATGCTCTTGGGTACGCGAACACCAGAGGTTGCACATGGAACACACTACAGGAAAATTAGGCCCCCCAGCTTTACTTAAACTACCTCTAATTACCAAAATGTCCAGAAACATAGGCCAACAGTTACATCTGTAAAGTAGTACATGGAGGAATCAGTTTGAAGGCCTCCACTCCCATAAGATCTGAGCTGAAGTCTTTAGTTGTCAAAATACCCAGACCTCTAAATCTCTTGGTTTCATAGTCTCAATAGTGTTAGAGGAGTAAGGAAATCCTATTTCTCTTTAAGAACCTATAGAAAAAACTGGAACTCAAATGTAAAAAACAACAACAAAACAAAACAAAAAAAACACAAGGTTTGTAGAATGGCAGCAGAATCAACTAGTACCAGGTCACTCTTTGCAGAATGAAGGCTAAGGCATATTTTGAGGAAGCCGGTACAAAAATCCTCATTGAGATGGGTGGAAAGGGACCACGATCTGAAAATTCCGTGGATAGGAAGAAGATGGGAATGGTTAATCACTGGTTCATCTTTCTTAGCCACCGTATTTTATGCCACGCTCTTACCCAGATTCTAACATTTACACATTTAGGCCGTCTGTGGTGGGTAGCCAGTAAGATGCAGTGGCAGAAGTGTACGGCCATGGCTGCTGAAAACCTGTCTGCTGAAGCCAGGCTTACCTCTTTCATAGGCAGGTGGTAATGGGACCCCAGGTTCCTCTCACCACCTTCAAAAGTATTAAACAGTTTGCCATGGGCCTCTCGATAGAGAAGAAAGGTGAAGATAAAGATAAAGTCTTACAGACTTTCTCGTGTTTCATACAGACTCTAAGGCTATTGCTGGTCTGGGTACCATCACCAACTCCTGTCTCCTCACCCACGCTTGACTGCTTTCACTAGCATGGCCATCTTCTCTTAATTCATGTAGCATTTGTTTACCAAAGAATATACACCACGTGCATGGAAGTCATCAAGCATATCAGAAAGTGGGAAAAAAAAAAAAAACACGATTAAACTGTCATTCTATTTAAGAACTAGAACATTCCTAATGCCTTCATTACCTGGCCAGCCGATCATCACCTCATCACTCCCAAGAATCTGAAGTCCTGAGACTGGGTCTCCTTTCTTGCCCCCAGTAGCCCCCACGCACCTCTCCATCATGGTCCTTCTCTCTGTACTGTACTGTGAGCTCCTCTGGGGCAGCGCGGAGGGTTTGACTATAGTGCTTGGCACAGAGTTGATAGACAATCTAAATGGGCAGTCTCTCAACTTCCCCTTTCTGTAAAGTATACAATTCAGTGGTTTTTAAAATATATTCACAGAGTTGTACAATCATCACCACAATCAATTTTAGAAGATTTTATCACCCCAGGAAGAAACCCCAAACCCATTCGCAATCACTTTCCATTTTCCCCCAAACCTCACACACACACACAATGTTAATACTATCAGGTGGAATCCTAAAATTCAGGAAGAAGAGCTATTATTCCTTTGCTATTCCCAACTCCAGATCCAATCTGAGGGAATGTGACCAAGACACAATAACTTGAACTACCAACAGTGAGTTGTCCCTGGACTAGGTCCTCAGTTGTTTCAAGAAGTGGAAGAGAACTTCATTTCTGAGGACAAAAGAGGCAAAGAGTACCAGGAGGCACAAGAATGAGGCTTGGATGGCTTCCAATCCTAACACTCCCATTTATTAGTTGGATGCTTTAGATTGACCTGCCAAAGCCTCTCTTCCCCAAAAAACAAAACAAAACAAATAAGCAAACAAAACAATAAAAAAAACCCTACTGTAACTTCACAGGGTAATATATGTGAAAATGTCCCAGAGATAATACTGTGCTATGCCATGTAAGGAATTGTTGTTATATTTATGACATGACCCATGAGTGAAAGAGAACTAATTAAGGGTGAATGATAGGATGCCCGCATGGGGAGAGATATAGAAAACCTGGGGTCCCCTACTCTCAGCTTTTGAAAGGGAAAATTGAGGTGCACAGAGGTTAAGACTCATTAGTGACTGAACGAGGGTGGGAAGCCATCCATTCCTGACCCCTGATCTCATATTATTTCCACTCTGCCTTTCTACCTCACTCTGCTGCATATATGTACTGGCTTTCGGGGTGGGCCATCAAGAGATTTAGCGTTAAGCCTGTAACTTAAAAAACTAAATAGGGTTGATTGGGTATATCTGCTACCCTTACATCTTGTTTTGGTGAAGATGCTGCTTGTTCAGTTTCGCTCACACATCCCCTAACTCCTAGTGCTTGAGTTCCAAAGAACATTGGTGCAGACAGCTGTGTTCTGGTGACTAGACAGACATGTTACCATAAAATAAGCTTTCGGACCTATTAGGAGAATTCTACCATTTCCTCTCTGAGCTGCCACCATAGCAACAGACTTTTTTAAACCCAAGATTTGGAAGCAAAGCCATATTTCTGCAATTGAAAAGAGATTCTAGAATCACAACATAATGACCGAAGGGCAGGGTAAGACTTGACCTTTTGAATTTTTGAGCTTAAACATGTTCATTTTATCAGTAATTTCAGCGGCCTTCCCTTGCCCCTTTGCATTACCCAAGCCAAGCACACTATCAGGCTTGATTTTCAATGGTGGAGGTCCTCTTGCACTGATGCTAACCAACCAGCAGAGAATGGCTGATCCCATGGACCTGGATGGCTCGTCAGCTACATCGTGAGGCCTTTGAATCAAGACCTTTGGTTCTAATAATAAGATAATGCATAAAATTCATAAAAAGGTAGTTAGCAGTTCTTCGATGTAGCAGAACCATGGAATGCAAAATTTAAAACCATAGGTAAGCCAAAAAGCAGTTCTGTTTGGCTTTGGAACACATTCAAATTTCCGCATAGGCTCTACTGATCAAATTCCTAGCCCTTTGAAATAACAAAGCTGTACCGTGAAGACTGTGAACTTTGGAGGTAACTGAAAACATGGCCTGACTTCTGCTTTTCACTTTTCAATCTTCCTTATAACACCAAGCACCAGCCTCGGTATAACCTTTCTTTCTCACCTGTGAATATAACACAGTGAGAATTTTCCTCTAAAAGAACATAAATAAACAAACAAACAAAAGGTGAGCCTATCCAGCGTGAATTTGAAATTGGGGTGTCTTTCAGTCAGTCACATGACACCGCTGCTGAACGGTGGTGTCAACAAAACACTTGGCACATAAGAGGTCTCCCAGATTTCTCAAAATAAATCAGAATGGTTTGGGCCATCAGCTACTAACGAGCGTCCTTTGGTCCCTGGCTCCTTGAGAACTTGTTGACATATGAATACCTCACCATTCTTCCCTTCCCTGGGTTTCCTCCCCCCACCCCTGCAACCCCGTGCCCTGTGTCAGCTGGGCCTGAGAAGGTGTGCTTTCTCTCTCAGGTGGCCGGGGAGCGATACGTCTATAAATTTGTCTGTGACCCGGATGCCCTTTTCTCCATGGCCTTCCCCGACAACCAGCGTCCGTTCCTGAAAGCAGAGTCTGAGTGTCACCTCAACGAGGAAGATACCCTGCCGCTGACCCACTTTGAAGACAACCCAGCTTACCTCCTGGACATGGATCGCTGTGGCAGCCTCCCCTATGCCGAGGGCTTTGCTTACTAAGTTTCTGAGTGGCTGAGCGGCCGAACCCTAGAGCTAGCAGTTCCCATTCAGGCAAACGAGGGCAGTGGTTTTGTGTGTGTTTTTGGCTGTTCCTAAAGCTTGCCCTTTGAGTATTATCTGGAGAACCCAAGCTGTCTCTGGATTGGCACCCTTAACGACAGATACCTTGGCTGGGGAGTGGGAACAGGGAAGGGACCGAAAAACCACCAAAAGGCTGGTGCCTCAGCTCTGATCCTGACAAGGTTTCTGGGAAGAGATTGCAAAGGAGCCGCCTTCCCACGGACAATATCTGCAAAGCAATACCTTGTTCAGGTTAGTGCCCACAAACCGGGACAGAGTGTGTGACAATCTGCATTGGTCATGGACTACTAATTGCCTTTACATCGAAGGGCTCTGATTTGCACAATTTATTGACAAAGAAATGACAAACCCATAGAACGTTCGGCGAAGAAGCTGGGGCAGCTCAGCCCATGAAGGGTTAAACATAGATCTTAAAATTCGGAGAGCTCTTCAAGCTCAAGCTGAAAAGTTTCCCCCTGGGTCTAGAAAGAAGGGGGTGAAAGTCAGAACAGCTGTTACCCACTCCGTGGTTCTCAAATAATAAACCGTCGCTCCTCTTGGGAACCTTCTAGCCATGTGGTTACCACGTAGAACAAGCCCCCTTTCTCTCCCCAGTCACACGGCTGTGTGTGGACGGCTTTCATTGTAGAAGGGTGACTTACACTTTTGACAGTATTTTGTTTTGCTTCGATTCGGGGGATCGTTTTGTTTTGGTGGTTGTTTTGGGAAAACAGTTTATAAACTGATTTTTGTAGTTTTGGTATTTAAAGCAAAAAAAAAAAAACAAACCTTTTGGTAACTGTGCACTGCGTCCTTAGCACGGCGGTGCCGACTGATGAAGACGCTGCAGCTTGAAAGGGGCTTTGCTGGGGGCGCCCCCTTAGCCACGCACAAGCCCACTCTATTGCCTGCTTTGTGCTTTCTGCACCAGACAGCCTGACGGAACATTTGCACCTGAGTTGTACATTTTTGAGGTGTGCAGGGCAGCCTGGACACACCGCTTAGATTCCATGTGTATAGTTCCCCGTGTCCTCTAACACACCCTCTCTGGAAAGCATATGTACATAATACGCGTCATGTCCATTTGACACCTGGCCACCCGGTGGGAACCCTGGGGCTGTCTGCTATCTCCCCAGGCATGACCGATGACAGTTCCCATTTCATCAGTTCGTTTTCTTTTTTTTTTTTTTTCTTTAATTCTTGGACATTAAACCCTGCATAGGATTCAATAGGGTTTGAGATGTACGTGTGACACTGACAGGTAAAACAGTGCTAGCAGTTTAGTTTCCCTCTACCTTATAAAAAAAAAAAAAAAAAGTTTACTCCAGATGCTGTATGATATTGGAAAAGTTTTCCACCACCCAGCTGAAGCGATGTGCAAGCCGGCCTCAGAGTAGAGGAGAAGTTCTTAGGAAGTAAGTGGTAGTGCCTTGCTGCCTGCTCCGCTGATAGGATCCCTTGCTCCCCCCCCCCCCCGCCCCCCCCGCGGCACTTAGCACGTTGATAATGACCCCTGGTCTGCACCTGCACCAGACAGTGCTGACCCGGTGAGGGGAAGAAACATGCTTTCCGTTGTTGCCTCTGAACAGGGTGCGCATCCATCTCCACTAGTTCCCCTTCTGACCAGCAGCAGCACGTTCGCAAAGAGGTTCACTAGGGAGAAGGGGCGCGTTTTACAGCTATGAACACGTGAGGTTTCCCCCCATTGGAAGCTAATTAGCCCGCCAAGGTATTGAACCTCTAGCTTGGGCCTTAATTAGCATTGTACTCTAATCAAAGGACTCTTCCCCAACCATATTTATAGCTCTCTAACCTACACATAGTCTATATATAGATGCATATTTCACCCCCAGCTGGCTAGAGATTTATTTGTTGTAAATGCTGTATAGGATTTGTTTTTTTGTTCTTCCTTCTCCTGGTTTGGGTTTTCTTTTCTTGATGGATTTACGCTGTCTTAGCAAGAATGAAACTAACCCTCTGTAGCCTGAGCTCTCCTCCCCGCCCCCCACCCCACGCTGTAACTACCGGGCCTGTGCTGTCACGGGACACAGGATGGCGTATCACCGTTGCATTCCCATTGGACTCATGCACCTCCCGGATGGTTTTGGGTTTTTTTTTTTATTTCTTTTGTTTTGTTTTATTTTTGCTTCTTTTCCAGAGTGTGGAAAGTCTACAGTGCAGAAAGGCTTTAACCTGCCAGTTGATTTGAAATACTTTCCCCGCGCAGGGCCGTATGCAATCCTGCCAAGCTGCGTTATATTCTGTACTGTGTACAATAAAGAAGTTTGCTTTCAGTTTACCAAGTGCCTGAAACCTGCCTCTTTCTTGCCCTCTGTGGTCTCACTGGAAAGCAAGCAGAAGCCACCTGGCTTTCTCTCTCTCTCATTCTCTCTGATCTCCCTCTCCCTTAACCTTAATTAACCTTAAATATTATTTAACCTTACCAGTGGACTGGAGTTGAGACTAATTACAGGAAGCTGGAAATAGAAGTGCCCCGTGCTCTTTGGCTCACCTCTCAAACTCTGGTGAAAAATTGGGATCTGAAGCATGAGGAGGTAGAGAGGTCCTCTCCCCAGCCAGTGGTGAGCTGAGACCACCCCATCCCCTTGTGCCCACCTACCTGCTCAAAATTTGTAACCATTTGCCAAAGCCTAGCTCCCGTTTGGACCCTGGATTTTGTGAAAGATTACTAACTAGGCTAGAACTTTGAGTCCCAGAGTGATTGGAGCTCAGCCCCTCAGATACATACTTACAAAACCAAGAGGCACCTAAGGAATTCTTCATTACTAATTTTCCCCCAACAAGCTTTGATCTCAACAAGTAAAATTTTTACCAATATCAGGCTGTTCCTTGAGAATGACAACAAAGACTTGGGGAAGTCTTGGCCTGTTTCTTTCCTGGCCATGCAGCAGAAGGATTTTTTCTTCCTGGGGTGTCTCCTCGTGGGCATGTATTGTTGGGGGTGGGGGTGTGGTGGAAGGAAATATTGGCTGGGTGCCGTGTTACTCTTTCACGCTTTTCTGCACCTTCCTTTGGGCTTTTCAAGACTCCCATTACAGGAGAGAAATAAGTAGAACCTTTTACCAGGCCTCTTAACAGAAGGCTTTCTGTAAATTTATCTACTGTCTTTCTTTCACTGTTTTACAAGCCCGTAAGTGTACAAACATCTGAGACTGAATCCGTGCATAGCGGCTCGAATCGGAGCTTGTGGGGCCTGAATGCCTGCCACATAAACCCATTAGCTTCGACAGATTAAGAGGAGATGCCTGGGGACAAGGCAGGGGAGCCCAGGACAAAACGAGCTCTGCCTCTCAGCTTCACCACGATTAAGTCTGTGACAATCAGTTCCCCATTATTCACGGGATCATTATCCAACCCGGGCCTGGACCCAGATCATTAACCTAATGCCGGAGGTCACCAAACACTGGGCCGCCCTTCTAGCGTTGGGTGCTAGGATAAGGAAGCCCAGAAAATGTGAAGTTTACTCTTCATCGAGGTCCCCTTTCGTGAGCCAAGCCAGGCAGACAATGCTTACTCAGTTGTTAGATGACAAAGAGGTAGTGTGAGGGCAAAAGAATGCGGTCATGAGAGCCCGGGTATGTGCAGAATCTAAATTCTAACGCAGCTGGGACAAACGTAGACGAATGTGGAAGAAAAACACTCATGTACCCAGATGGTTGGACACCTTAGACAATCCATTGCCCGGTGGTGTAGGTGGCTGGAGCTCCATGTGTGGCCTCGAACACAAGCAAAAGGGTTCGGAAAAGGCCAGAAAAGCATCAGTTTTAGCACATATATTTATGTAAGCATTGATTTTATTTAGCATAAATGCACTGTACTTAAAGTAGGTGGTGGGAGTGAGAGTGGTGGTCAGACCAGACGCTGGGTCCTGATCAAATACACTGATGTCCCAGACGCTGGTCCTTGAGCCATCAGCCTTTCTTCTGCTCCTCCAGTTTAAGACCTGAATCCATACCCAAGCCTTGTTTGTTGACCTTGGCAGTGAACCTCAGAGAGCTCACCTTTGAATGGCACTTAACAGTTTACAGAGCACTTTTTCGTCCCCATTATCTTTTTGGCAGGCTTTCTTAAATGGTAACACTCTGTTGAAATCGAATCTGAAAATACAGCTGTTAAGCCTCCCAAAGTACTTTCTTGGAATGTTCACTGTGGCTGCTGTGGGGAGAGGACTAGACACGGGGGTTCTGGCCCCAGCTCTGGAACTGACCGGATTAACTCGATGATCTCAGAGCCATCCTGACCCTACCTCCCAGGTCAGCGAGGGCATTGACAAGCCGATGCTTCTGGATCTCTTAGGAGGTATGAGAGAGAGAAGTTCCTTCGGGAGTTCAAGGTGTGTGTGTGTGTCTGTGTGTGTGTGTGTGTGTGTGTGTGTGTGTACACATGCGTGCAAAGGTTTAACAGTTAAAAACATTCTCATAAATTCTCATTACTTCTGAGGAAGCTCTGAAGATTGCTGAGTCCCACCATTAAAGATATGTGCTTGTTCATTTCCCATGCCTCTGTGGGGCACCTGCTAGAAGCCAGGCACTGCTGGATGCTGAAGATAAATGACCTCGGATGGCCTTTTTCAAATAAAACCCTGTTCGTGGCACGGTAGTACCTTAGTGACTCCGTAAACGGTATAGTCGCTAGCTCACGGCTGCTCGGTCACAAACGCCACTGACGCCGCCATCTTCGGACCACACTGACCAGAGGCTGAGGAGGGCGGGCATTTCCCCTCGAGGTACTTCCCACCAGGAAGAGCAGAGGGTAGGCCCGGGGGTCCGTGTGCTGGGAGCTGTTGGCAGAGACCGGAACGCCGGTGGGCTTAGGCAAAGCAGAGCAGGGATGTGGGGTGGTGACGCCCACTTCCCGCATTAGCAGGGCTCTCCTGGATGACCTTGGTTGTTCGGTCTCCATACTTAAGGTGGGTGATTCTTTGCTTCCGTCGTTCCGTTAACCAACATTTATCAAGCATCTCTTTTGTATAAGACAGTGCAATAGATGCTTCGAGGCGGGCGTGGGGGGTCACACAGGGAAACCCACCCTCCCCTTAAACAGCTCACAGGCTAGTGGGAAAAATGGTTTTCTACGTGAAACTAGAATACAAGTTGTAACTATTACTCATCCAGTAAATTGTGCCTGTGCTATGCCAGGCACAGCTCTGCAATCAGTGGCGGGAGGACAAAAAGAGGTGCAAGTCTCTTGCTCTCAGGGATCTTACCTCTGGAGAAAGGGGTAAAAACCACATGAAACACATAATGACGGTGTTCTTTAGATGGTGTTCAGTACCGCGGCGAAAATAAAGCAGGGAAGGGAAATAGTGAACGGTGAGGTGTGGGGGTTGTGATTCTAAGCAGGGATGTCAGGGAAGACCTCACGGCTGGATAAAGACTTGAAAAAAGTAAAATACCCGGATGGATCGCTGAAAGAAAAGCATGTGGACCGAGGGAAGAGCAAGTGTGAGGCCCTGGAACTTTGAATACTGAGGAATATTGAGGAATAGCGAGGCCTGTGACTCAGAACAGAGGGAGCGAGATGCGGCGGGGCACACACAGAGAGAAAGGCAGAAAGAAGTTGTGGTTGTATTATCTAGGGACAGGCAGGCTCTTGAAAGACTCTTAATGTTTAGCTGTCAGAGGTTTTGAGAGACAAGTGACATAATCTGACCTGTATTTGAAAGGACCCCTCTGGCTGCAGAGTTGAAAATATAGGGAACAGGGAAGGAAACCCAAGCCTGTATCATAGGCTCTACAGTAATGCAGGCGAGGTGACACGTGGTTTGGTCCAGGCCACAAAGAGGCCATAGTCTGGCTGTATTTCTAAGGTAGAGCCAAGGTTTTAGATGTGTAGAGTGAGAGAAAGAGAGGAATCTGTTATGGCTCCAAGGTTTTTTGGCCTGGGCACAAGGAAGTTGCAAAGCTGCCATTTACAGCTACTTACTGAGATAGAGGAGGAGAGATTGGGGGTGGGAGGGGGAGAAGAACAGGCCTCCTGTTTTGAATGCATTAACTTTGAGATGCCTATTAGAAATCCAAATGGGAACACTGATTTGGATATACAAGTCAGGAGTTCAGGGGAGAGACCCAGACCAGAGAGACAAAGAAGTCATCAGTGTGGATTTAGAGCTGAAGCTGGTAAGATCACTAAGGGAACATGTCTAGATAGAAAAAAGAAGAGTTCCCAGGACTGAGCCCTGAGGACTTCAAGATTAAGAGGTTGAGGCAACGAAGAAGAACCATTAGAGAAGGGGGAAAGTGGCTAGTCAGGAAGGGACGATCAGAACAGTATTTTCAGGAGAAAGGAGAAATCAATATGGTGGGTGCTTCTGATACCCTGTCAGTAGGGTGAAGAAAGAATTAGCAACATGGAGGTCATGGATTACTTGTGCATTTCTACAGTGAGAGAGAGAGACACGGCTGAATGATCCAAAGAAGGTTTTAGGCAGGGATCAGCCAAGGCTCCATGGATTCTGAATCCTGGGCTTGAGTTCAGCTCAAACTCTCTCACTAGCCCTTGGAGTCCCTGACTCTCAAAGTCTGAAAGAGCCCTGGGCAACCCTGCCAGGTGCCCTGCCCAGGAGATATTAGGTGAGCGATTCAGGGATCAAGGAAGAGAGATTACATTGCTGTCATCACCATCTTTGCCATTCCTGTGGGACTCTGTTCTTGTTCTGTGCTCCTCAATTTCCTTTTTTGAAATGTTAAGTGTTTTTAAATAACCTTTCTTCATATTACACAATTAGCATATGTTCTTTGTAGAAAAACAGAAAAAAAGCCTTAGCCCAAATTTAAAACTATTCTGAAAACTCCACCTAGAAATCACAGTTAACCCTCTATCATACATCCTTCCGCATGGCTTTTCTTTTTTTTTTTTTAATTAATTAATTTATTTGCGAGAGAGAGTGTGTGTGTGTGCGTGCAAGCGGCAGTGGGGTGGGGCAGAGGGAGAGAAAGAGAGGATCCTCTAGCAGACTCCCCACTTAGGGGGAAGCCCAAAAGGGAGCTGGATCCCAGGACCCTGAGTTCATGACCTGAGCCAAAATCCAGAGCTGGTTGCTTAACCAACTGAGCCACCCAAGAGCCCCATCCACATGCCTTTTCTCTGTACTATTATTTAATTATGAAAAAAAGGTCATGCTATACAGTGAACATAGTTTTGTAACTTATTTTTTAAACAATATATTTTGAATATCTTTCCAGATCAGGAAGTCTTTTTCCTACAGTATCATTTTTAGCGCCTGCATCATATTTCACAGTACATTTGTACTATAACATTTTTGAGCAGTCCCTTTGCTAAGGATTAAGGCACCACAAATATATATCCAAAACCAAGCCAAATGATCTCCATCCTCCAAAATCAAATATACAAAAACAAGAACTGGGGGTTTTTCTGGGGTTCCCAATTAACAACCAACTCTGACTAATTTTACCTCCCGGATATCTCTCAAATCCACACCCACCATCATTGCCATAACTTGACCACAACCACCTCTCACTGGACTATTGCCATCACTACCTAACCCACCTCACCTCATCCTTCCTTACCTCCCCCAACCCCTTCTCCCTACTCTAGTCAGAGTGATGATTTTTAAGCCCAAGTCACTCCCTCACTTGAGACTTCCCATCGACACCACTGAAGTACCTAAAATTTAAAAAGCCTAATGTCACCACATGTTGGCGAGAATACAGTGCTAAGGGTGTGTAAAATGGGGTGACCCCTTTGGAAAATGGGTGGTTTCTTATGAAGGTAAACAGACATCGACCTGATGATCAAGCAAGTCCAATCATGAGTATTTAGCCCAGAGAGATACGGATATGTGTTCACCAGAAGACCTCTGCGAGAACATTAGAGAAGCCTCATTCACAAGAGCCACCAAAAGCAACCCAAGTGTCCATCCAGGGAGGATCCCATAAACAGGTTGTGGTATCCACAGAACAAAACACTACTCAGTAATTAAAAAAAGAAGGCGGCGGCGAAGGAGGAGGAGGAGGAAGAGAAGAAGAAGAGGAGGAGGAGGGAAGGGTAGGGGTGGGGGAGGAGGAGAAGAAGAATAAGAAGAGGAGGAGGGGCAGGGGTGGGTGAGGAGGAGGAGGAGAAGAAGAAGAAGAAGAGGAGGACGAGGAGGGAGGGGTAGGGGTGGGGGAGGAGGAGGGAGGGGAAGGAGAAGAAGGAGAATGGGCTGTGGTGATAGAAATGCTCTAGATGTTGGTTCCCATGGTTGTTAACGTGTCCATCTGTCAGCACTGGGCAAACTGAACACCTGAAGTCTGCATTTTAGATCATGTGAAGTAGTCCTCAAAAGAATATTTCTAGTCATTTCTTGGGATAAACCAAAGTCCTTAACTTGGCCTTACAGTGTGGGTCCTTGCTTAGCTCTTCGGCTCCATCTTGCCCCATTCTCTCTTATTGTAGATGTTCCAGCCCACTGGCCTCCTGGTGCTTCAACCCTGCCTCACCCCCTCCTGCTTCAGCCAGACACAAACTATTCCCGGGACCCGAAATGTGACACTGCCTTCAAAACCATCCCTCCAGCTTAACCTCAGCAAGTGCTTAAATCTCAATTCAAAGGTCACCCCAGAGGAAAACAATCAACTGCTCTCACAAGTAAGTGAGTAATTTCAGTTTCCTCGCCTTCCTAGCTTTGCTCTCACCTCCCATTATCCACTTGTCCCACACTATCTTTTTTCCCATAGCACTTCTCACAATTCTTAATTATTCATTCATTTGCAAGATTAGTTGATTATCTTTCCCAATAGGCTATAAAGTCCATGAAAGCATGGAATTGTATACTTTGCTAAGAACTTTATCTCCAAGACAGAGTAGGTGATTAAGAAAGATCTGTTGGGGCACCTGGGTGGCTCAGTGGGTTAAGCCTCTGCCTTCTGCTCAGGTCGTGATTCCAGGGTCCTGGGATCGAGCCCCGAACTGTGCTCTCTGCTCAGCGGGGAGCCTACTTCCCCCTCTCTCTTTTCCTGCCTCTCTGCCTACTTGTGATCTCTGTCTGTCAAATAAATAAAATCTTAAAAAAAAAAAAAAGATCTATTGAACAAGTATATACAGTAATCAGAGTCTTTGTTCTTTTATGCTTTTTGGATAAATTCCTACAAGATAGACATTTAAGCAAAGAGTAGGCATATTTTAAGGTTATTTGTAGGAACTGCAAAACGTTCACCAAAAAGACTGTGATTCATACTTGGTTCTTATACCCTTTGGCTACACTGGACATTACTTATGCTTATACCTCAATATGCCATTCCCTCTTTCTTTTCTTTAACTTGTTTATTCAACTATTTATTGAGCACCTATTACATACCATACACCAAGCCAGCTATCTAGAATTCAGTGATGAAGTGTATCAGTAGTATCAGCGAGGTACTAGAGAAGCTGGGATAACCTCTGGAGCCCGCACACAGCAATGAGGAAGTAAAACCCTTTCTCCTTCAGGGTCACTCCGGCACTTTCTACAAAGTGTCACTGCCCCCTGGGAAATAAAGAATGCATGTGGGGCCCAAGTTCATTTCACAGAGCAAACAAAAAGGATGAATTTGAGCTGAGTGACGATGTATTGATAATGGGCACAGCAACAGCAAGGGATGCTGGGGAATATAGTTTAGCCAATGTTACGCCAGCAATCTTATTACCATGGGAGAAGAAGAAAATGAATTTGGTGGACAGCTAGCACTGTCTGTCCCACGGTGTATTTTTGCATTTACTCAAAATTGAAAATTAGGACTCAAACTGACATTAAAACCTATCTCCTTCATACAGTGAACTAATGGAAAAACAAGAGCACTGCCAACCCAGGGATCATGGACAGATTCCTTTTTGATAAATTTTTACTTCTTAATTTTAATACATATCTACCAGATTTGCTATTTCATCAGATTGTTTTGATCAAGCGTGAACTACTAATTTAGTAATCACTCAATACAGAATAGTTGTTTAACATGTAAAGCCTTATTGCCAAAGGAGATTATTTAAAACAATTTATTGTATACAAGTATAATAGAGTAAGATTAAAAGGCAGGATAAAGAAGCAGGATAAAGCATAAAAATAGATTGTATCAGCATAAAACTCATTTGGGGGTGTACATGGAAATATGATTCGGGATTAAAGAAAGAATGACATAAGGACATCTGGGTGGTCAATTGCTTACACTTACCCAACTCTTGATTTTGGTTCAAGACATGATTTCAGGGTCGTGAGATGGAGCCCTGTGTTGGGCTGTGTGCTGGGTGTGAGCTTGCTCAGGATTCTCCCTCTTCCTCTGCTCCTCCTTCCCCTCTATAAAAAAAAAGTGACATAAGTCTGTGAAAGAAGAGATTATATAGTTTGGTGATAATCAATGATGAAAGTTTAGTGATGGTGGTGATTAAATTGGTAGCATATATAGAATCCATCGTTAAATTGGAATAATTATATTTTAAAATGTAAGAATTTACAATAAATTGGAGATTACATCCTTTTCAACATCCCATGATATGATAGAAAATATTAAATGTTGACTTAAGGTAGTGCTAACATAACAGGTGTCTAGTTTTTTGTTGTTTTTTTTAAATTTTTTTATTAACATATAATGTATTATTAGCCCCAGGGGTATAGGTCTGTGAATCGCCAGGTTTATACACTTCACAGCACTCATGATAGCACATACCTTCCCCAATGTCCGTAACCCCACCACCCTCTCCCTACCCCCCTCTGCCTGGCAACCTTCAGTTTGTTTTGCGGGATTATGTGGTGTATATATATACAATGCAATATTATGCAGCCATCAAAAGAAATGAAATCCTGCCATTTGCAATGACATAGATGGAACTAGAGGGTATTATGCTTAGCAAAATAAGTCAATCAGAGAAAGACAATTATCATATGATCTCCCTGATATAAGGAAGTTGAGAGGCAACATAGACGGTTTGGGGGTAGGAAAAGAATAAATGAAACAAGTTGGGATCGGGAGGGAGACAAAACATAGGTGTCTAGTTTTAAAAAAATGTGAAAACTACTGATATAGTTCCTCACTGAATTCTAAATAGCTGGCTTGGTTTTGGTATGTAATAAATGCTCAATAAATAATATTTGAATAAATAAATTAAAGAAAAGAAGGAAGGAATGGCATAGTAAGGCATAAGTGTAAATAATGTCCAGCATAGACAAGGGGTATAAGAACCAAGTACGAAACACAGTCTTTTTGGTGAACCTTTTGCAGTTCATACAAGGAACCTTTTTTAAGTCTATCTGTAACAGCAGTTTAACTTCCCCTAATGTACGTTGTTCACTGAAACAAACCCTTAGGAATGGAATACTGTGTGTGTGTGTGTGTGTGTGTGTGTAATAGAAACGACGCACTTCCTTATAGATTTGTCCATCCGTGTTACATGCCAAAGTGTCCACATACTGATCTTCATCAGAAATTATTCTAAATGATCTTTCAATTGCCAATTCCGTTAGGTCCTCCTTCAATTTCCTTGAAAACGAAAGACTGGAATCAATTTAACTTATAAAACCGGAAGTTACCGGTTATTTCTGATAAGTATACCAGAAATGTTTTACCAAGACTTCGCTACCAAATGCTTCTACATCAGTGGCTCTCGAAGTGTGGATTCCAGACAAGTGCACCAGCCATCATCTGGCAACTTGTTAGAAATGCAAATTTTAGGCCCTACCCAGACCTACTGAATCGGAAATTCTGGGGATGAGACCAGCAGTCTGTGTTTTACCAAACAAGCCCTCTGGCTGATTCTGGTGCTCCAGTTTGAGAATCACTACTGTATGTTATATCTGTAATCCTTTTGCCTGGACCTTTATTTAATCTGATAGTTTCCAAGAGCACTCAAATATTGAAATATTAATTTCAACATATCTTTGCCACTTGTATTAGTTACCTATTAGTGCATGACAGTATTACCTGCAAACTTAGCAGCTTCAAACAGCACATATTTATTTTCTCCCAATTTCTGTGGGTCAGGAGTCCAGGCATGACTGACTGGGTCCTTTCTCAAGGATCTTATAAGGCTGCTGCAAAGTGCCAGCTGGGACAGCAGTCTCATCAGAAGCAGAGTCCCTTCTAAATTCACATGGTTGTTGGCAGCAGAAAGTTCTCCACTGTCTACTAGCTAAAGGCCACCTTCAGCTCCTTGCCCTACTGACATCTGCCCAGTAGGGCCATTTACTGCTTCAGAGCCAACAAGGCAAAGTCTCTCCTGATAAAACTGGAGTTACGCTTTTATATAACGTTTTATCACTTAAACGTACTCACGTACATTCCATCATCTTTGCCATATTCCCTAAGTTAAAAGCAAGTTCTGGGTCCTGCCCATACGGAAGGGGAGGCTATTACATTGGGGCAAGAGTACCAGGAAGAAGGGATCATTGGAGCCATCCTAAACTCTGCTGCATCACTCAGGACTATTTGTTTAAGGGCCCTTGTTTCATCACTTGCTTGAACTCTCTTTGGTCAAACCTCAGAGGTTCCCTGTTGATCATTCAATAATAGTAAACATTCTGAAAAATATTTACTAAAATAATTTTTTGCGAAGCTGGACCTCATGGCCAAACCCATCAGCCAAGCCAGACCACTTTCTGTCAGAAAAAGTCAGATGTCATTTTTCAGTTCAAATAAATGTGTTAATGCAAAATTTAAGAAATACAAAAACCTTGAAATAATACATGGTATAACATGTATTGTAAGAAAGATTACTAAAAGCAGTCAAGATCAAACTGATGCGTATTTGATGTAACGGATCACGTCTGAATTACCAGAATAAAATGATAATGGTAGTACTCATTGCTTTATAATTATTCAGTGTGATGTGTAACTAAAGTTATCAATTACTATTAATGTGATAAGTGTTACTGAAAACAAGATACCCCTTCAGTAAATGCGTGTTCATGTGGGTATTGAACTCTGGCGGACAGCTTCTGGGGATAATGCAATAAAATAATGCATTAAAAAGGCCAAAATAGCTCCATTAATTTCATTAGACCTTATGATTAAATTTCCCATGTATTTAATGAAAAAGAAAGGTATATACTGCTAAAACTAATTGGTCCAGCAGCTAGCATATAATTTTATTTTTTGTTAATAAGAACTGGAAAATCTTATTATAAGCTGAAATAAGATGAGTATTGGCTATAATTGCAATGCACATTTCATAATATGATTTGACAAAAGAGGTTTGAACTATTTTATTGAACGAGGCATACCAAATTTGAAACCCCATGAGATTTTTATATAGAACCTATTTTTGTGTGCTTGCATGAAGGATACTTTGTTTGCAAATTCATCTTTTTTTAATTTCAAATCTATGACAAAATGAAAGCATAATATAATCGACACCTGTAAACATTTCACTTAAATTCATCTAACCTTCTACCTATTTACAAAAATATATAAAATGGAAGTGCCTAAGTTGTAAGAATTTACCAAGCCTATTGTCTAGGAAAATACATCCCAAGCTGGCTTTGTCTGATGTTCTCTCATGATTAGAGTCAACGAAACATTTTTGGGCAGGAATACTACTTAAGTGTTAGTGTACTTCCCATCCCATCACCTTGAGAGGCACATGATGTCAGCTTGCCCTTAGAGGACAGATCCTGAAGCTGATCACATGGTTAAGGTGGTAACATCAGTTCCTTCTATTATAAAATTACTCTTTCCCTATAGGATTAATAAGTAGTCCATTCCCCAGTTAAATATTACCTGATGGTTTTATCAGGCTCTGATGATCTTGCCTGAGCAAATCAATATACATGTTGGTGATTGACAATGTTCATTTTTGGTATATCTTGAAAGGTGAGTAGGCCTCTTGGCTCACATCACAGAAAAGTCCAGGAGTGAGACAGAGTTGAACTGAGGTAAATTCACTGGTACCTAGTCTCCTTCTATCACACAAGGCTCTGCTTTTCACTTTGTTGGTTTTGTTCTTTGGTTACACATGGTGGCAGTCCCTGTAAACCCAGGCTTACACTTTTGTAGCTTCAAGTCCAATAGAAAAAGATGATGTATTCTGAAATAATACCAATAGAAGTCTTAGAGCTAAGTCTTCTTGACTCCAATTGTCTTAGCTTAGCTCATGCCCCATCACCAAGTCAATGACTGTGGCTGTGGAGAAGACACCAAGTTTGATTTATATGCCCAACCTTGTAGCAGGAGTTAGTGTCAGTTCCAGACAAACCATATGGACTGAGAGGTAGTTCCCCAGGGAAAACAGAGGGGCTGTTATTAAAGAGAGAGGCAAAGGATGCTGGGCAGAAGGCAGAAACAACAGATGTCTCCTATAACTGATTATCCAATAAAGATGTTTAGACATCTGATAAGCCATCTGAAAAGACCAACGTTCGGGAGTAGGAAGCAAAGCTAGGCACCTATTCACTCTTTACATCAAAATAAATTCCAGATGATTTTTTTAAAATTTTATGTAAGAAACAAAACCACAAATGTACTGGAAGAAAGCATGACTGAATAATTTTAAAAACTGGGATTAGAGATAGTATTTTTAAATACAACATAAAATACAGAAACCAAAAAGGATAATTTTGATGAAACTTGACTACATAAAACCTTAAAAGCTTTTATACATCAAAAATACGACACTGAGGGTGCCTGGATGACTCGGTGGGCTAAAGCCTCTGCCTTCGGCTTAGGTCATGATCCCAGATCCTGGGATCGAGCCCTGAATTGGGCTCTCTACTCACCAGGGAGCCTGCTTCCCACCCTCCCCGCCACGCCTCTCTGCCTGCCTCTCTGCCTACTTGTGATCTCTGTCTGTCAAATAAACAAATAAATCTTTAACAAAATACTACACTAAATGAGGTAATGAAGATATAATAGTTATAAAAATCTATATACCAAGAAATGTAACAATGACCATCATGTAGCATAACTTAGAAATGATACAAAAAGAAATAAACACAAATACCTCTCCAAGTCCCTGACAGGTCAAGTGGTTAAATGATAGATAAGCAATGACAGATAAGACCTTACATACATAATTGTCAGTGAGGAAGTTCTGATAGAGAAAATTTCAACTCTGTACCCTGAAAATAAAGAATACATCCCATTACCCCACAAGGGCCCCTGAAACATTCATGAGACTTGATCTGGGACCATAGGAAAGCATTCTCTGACCAATGTACAATATTACCAGAAAATACAAAGACCTTCCACCTTCAGAAATTTTTTTTGATGAACTTTTTTTTTTTAAGATTTTGTGTAATTTATTTGACACACAGAGAGAACACAAGCAGGGGGAACAGCAGGCAGAGGGAGAAGGAGGTTCCCCGCAGAGCAGAGAGCCTGATGTGGGGCTCACTCTCAAGGTCCCAGGACCATTACCCAAGCTGAAGGCAGACACTTAACCAAGCCACCCAGGCGCCCCGCACCTTCAGAAATTTTTAAAAAGTGTTAGAATTCTGTCTTAAACATTTCTTGGGTTTAAGGAAAGATAACTAAAGTTCTAGTCTACATAGAAGCAGTAACAATGAAAACAACATAGCAGCACCTGTGGGCTAAGGTTAAAACAGTATTCAGGGAAAATTCCATAATTTTATTTAAACTGATAAAGAAGATAGAAGAAAAACCAATAATTGAGCATCTGACTCTGAAATTTAAAAAAAGAACAACATAAACTATAGAAAACTAGAAAGAAAAATAAACAAATGTTGGAAAACAGAAAAAAAATAGAAATAAGAATAAATTAAGACATAATAAATAAATAAGGGTAAAATAATAAAATAGATTAAAATTTCCAATCTTAGGGCACCTGGGTGGCTCAGTGGGTTAAGCCGCTGCCTTTGGCTCAGGTCATAATCTCAGGGTCCTTGGATCGAGCCCCACATCAGGCTCTCTGCTCAGCAGGGAGCCTGCTTCCCACTCACTCTCTCTGCCTGCCTCTCTGCCTACTTGTGATCTCTCTCTGTCAAATAAATAAATAAAATATTTTAAAAAAAAAGGTTTAAAAAAATTTCCAATCTTATTAAGGAAAAAAATGGGTATGGTAGGCAGAATAATGCCCTCCCCCCACAAGGTGTCTACACTCTCATCTGCAGGACCTAGGAATATGGGACTTTGCAGATGTGATTAAGGTGAAGCACCTTGGGACAGAAGAGCATCCTGGATTATCCAGGTGGGCTCAACCTAATCATAGGAGTCTTTAAAATCAGAGAACCTTTCCCTGTTGAGGTCAGAAAGAAATGTTACGATGGGTGAAGTGTCCAAGAGATGTATGTGAGAATTTGGTGTGCTATTGCTTGCTTGAAGATGGAAGTAGAAGACCATAAGCCAAAGAATGCGGGCAGCTTTAGAAACTAGAAAAGGCAGAGAAAGAGCTTCTCTCCCTGAGCCTCTGGAAAGGAATGCAGCCCTGTCAACATCCTCATTTTAGCCTGGCAGTCCCCAAGTAGACTTCCCACCTACTAAAATGTGAGATAATAGGCCACTATGTTTGTGGTAATTTGTTACAGCAACCAAAGAAAAGGAATACAATGAGGAAGTTCAATTCCACAAAATAAGAAATGACAAGGGAGAAATATACCCAGAATTAGAGGACACTAAAATGGCATGAGACTGATTTGGTAACTCTATGCAGATAACTTTGAAAACCTGAATGACCTTGACCAACTTCTAGGAAAATGTGATTCCCTAAGATCAACCCCAGAACAGGTGGAAAATAAAAATAGAACAATTTCCATAAAAGGGGGTGAGAAATTTATCAAAGAGCTACTCCCTCAAAAAGCAGCAAACTCAGAGAATTTCACGAAGAATCCCCCCCCCCACACACACAAAATTTTTACTAGACTTCTTGGCAGCTGCTAATGCCCATGTTATTTAAACTGTTCTACAGCTTTAGAAAAAACAAAAACCATGTAAATGTCTCTTATAATGAAAAGTTAACACCCATACAGATAAATAACAAATATTGCATATGCAAAAGCTGCAGGTCAAGCTAATTTGTAAATATAGATACAAAAATTCTAAATGAAGTATTAACAAACAGACCTAGAAGAATTAAAAAAAAAAAAAAAAAGACTACATGAAGATACTCAATGAATGCATGGATGGTTCAATACTAGGAAATCAACCAATATAGTTCATATTACTAGATCTAAGAAGAAAAATAATATCATTCCCATAGAGGCTGAAAAAGCATTTGACAAAATAAAAGAGCAAGCATCAGAGTCACTAATAAATGTAAAAAGAATAAAGGAATTAGAAAATCATAATTCAGCAACCATTACAATAGTATAATTAATGCAAACTAAGAACCATCAGTGAATGCCAAAATTAGTAAAGGAAAAGTTTGAGGACTAAAAGATATTTGCACAGTCTCAGAGTATCTCCCCAAAGATACTTATTAATTGCAATGGAAAAAATGGTAACTTTACAGGGGAAAAACCTGGTCAACACCATCGAGTGATGAAGGTTAGTATCACCAGTAATAAGACAAATCAACATCCCATGCCTCCTGATATGATGCACGGAGAAAACAGAGCATCCCTTCTGTAGTATTCCTACGAAGTAGTATAACCTTATCCTCATCACGAAGAAACATCAGACAAATTTAAACTGAGGGATTTTCTACAAAAACGACTGGCCTCTACTCTTTAAAAATGTCAGTGTCATGAAACAGAAAAAACTGAGGAACTGTTTCCGATGAAAAAAGAAAAACTAAAGAAACATGACAAATGAATTTTCCTTCCTTCTAAAGGACGTTATTGGGATAATGGTTGAATCTGAATGAGATTTATAGATCAGATAACATTGCAGTAATGTTAAGTTCCTGGTTTTTTTTTTCAAAGATTTATTTATTTGTTTTAGAGAGAAGGAGAGATCGCACACATGCGAGTGGGGGTGGGGGAGGGGCAGAGGGAGAGTAAATCTCCAGCAGACTCCCTGATGAGCATGGAGTCCACAGTGGGGCTGGATCTCATGATGTAGAGATCATGACCTGAGCAGAAATCAAGAGTCTGACGCTCAACCCACTGAGCCACCCAGGTGCCCCAATTTCCTGATTTTGACAGTTGACTTATGTTCCTAGAAAATACACAACAAAGTATATAGGGGTAAGCAAGCATCCTGTGTGCAACAGTTCAGAAAAAATATATATATACAGGAATAAATCAATGTGCAGAGCATTTGGGTGGCTCAGTGGGTTGAGCGTCAGACTCTTGATTTCGGCTCAGGTCATGATCTCAGGGTCCTGGGATTGAGCCCCACGTCATTTTCGGCACTGGGAGTGGAGACTGTTGGGGATTCTCTCTCTCCCTCTGCTCTGCCCAACCCCCCATAAAAAAAAAGAATAAATCAATGTGTTAGAAAACAGAAAAGTATAAATAAGAATAAATCAAAACATAATGAATAAATTAAGGGGAAAATAATAAAATATATAAATACAAACATATCTATTTATATGTTTGGATGAAATTAGATCCAGAGGGAGAAAACAAATGTGGTAAAATGGAAACATTTGGGAAATCTGGGCCAAAAGTAAGTGGGATGTCTTTGTACTGCTCTTGTTATTTCTTAAACAGCCTTGATTGTGATGAGGAAGGAGAGAGAAGTTGGTCAAAGGTTGGGAAGGTTGGGGGTATTTTTTTAAAGATTTTTTTAGTTTTAAGTAATCTCTACACCCAACGTGAGGCTCCAGCTTACAACCCTGAGATCAAGAGTCATAAGCTCCACGACTAAGCCAGCCAGGCGCCCCCCGGGGGGGGGGGGGTTAATGAGAAATGTAAGCATACTGAAATACAGACAGCAGTAGTGGGGAGCAGGTGATAAATGGGGGAGAGAGTGTGCGTGAGAGTGAGGAAGAGCAAACAAGTGTGAGTGAGAACAGAAGATGAGGAATTGCTTGAGATTGTAAAAGAGAGTAAATGTTCAAGGTTAAAGGATGCCTGGGTGGCTCAGTCGCTTAAATGTCTGCCTTTGGCTGGGGTCATGATCTCAGGGTCGTGGGATTGAGGCCAGGGTCAGGGTCTCTGCTCAGTGGGGAGTCTGTTACTCCCTCTGTCTCTACCCCCCCAACTCGTGCACTGCTCTCTCTCTGTCTCTCACTCTTTCTCTCAAATAAAGTTTAAAAAAATCTTTAAAAAAGCTTGCTCTCTCTGTCTCTCACTCTTTCTCTCAAATAAATTTTTAAAAATCTTAAAAAAAAAAAAAGATGACAGGATGCTGCTGCCATTCAGTGGATGGGAAGCAGAGATGTTAAACTTGCTACAGTGATCCAGGAAATCCTACACAATGGAGACAGTACTGTCCAAAATATTAGTGGGTTCAACGATCAGCCAACCCACCATTACTGAACCATGTGACTGGGCAAGGCACCAAGGCACTCATTCGTCTTGAAAAGGAGCATTTTATACCAGATGGGAACTCACATCCTTCAGCCTCTGATGTGCCCAGATTCTGTCATCACATTGGCTTAGCCCCCCAGAGGTGACCAACAGTGGTCACGGGCTGATCCTGCCAATGATACACAGGTGTAGGCAGAGTTAATCCCCAAACCCTCCATTTTGTAACCTCCTCAGCCTGGGCGGGGTACTTACCAAGCTCCTCATCTAGAATTTAAATGGTAACTGTGCTTTCCATAAAAGTCTATAGTTACAAAGAATCTTCACCTGGTTTCTTTCATTCAGTGGCCCCATTAGTCCAGGGAAGTAGTTATTACAGCTCCAGGTTTATAAACAAGAGGAACTAGATTCCAGAGTACAAATGACTTTCCCAGATAACTGGGTCGGTAAGTGAAAGATGGCGCAGGGCTGAAGCCCTGCTTCTGAGGCCAGATCCCCTCCACCCCACCCCCACTCTCACCATTGCCCTCAGGGCAAATGCCAGTGTTCTGGTCCCTTTGGTCCAGGCTGGGCAAGGATCTCTCTCCGCCATGCTCCTGTCTCAGACGATTCTTTTCACTGGGATCAGAAATCACCCGAAGAGCAAGTAAGAGGGTCACAAGCTTTCTCTCAGCTTCCTGAGCAAACAACAATAGATGGCCAACTGGTCTGAAAGGTAGTGAGCTCTCTGTCCCTAGAGGTGTTTAAGAAGACACTGAGTGACTATCTGGCCAAGATATAGTAGAGGAGATTCCTAATGTGCAGATTAAAAGGATCTCTGAGGTCCCTCCCAAATGTGAGAGCAGAGGACTCCATGCTTCAGGAGACAGCATGAGGTTTGGAAGCTGGCTGGGCAGAGGCCCAGGCCATGGAATAGAGACAAGTCTGCAAAGGGAAAGAAAGAAAGAGGAACAAAAATCTGAAAGTGATTGTGAAGACGAAAGCGGATTCTTCTCTTCCAAGAAAGAGAGACTGGAGCCCCGACAGGGATGGGGAGACAAACTGGGTTGATGCCTAAAGAGAAAAGTTAGAGGAAATGTCAGTATTTCTCAAATAGCCTTGCCCAGAAAATGTGTCAACAAACACGCAGCCAAACTCCACTGACTACAACTCAGACAACACAGACGAGAAAAAAGAGGAGCAGTCTCTTGAGAGAGAAGCACTTGAATTGAGTTAAAAATATATTAAATTCACAATCAATCAAAAATGCTAAAGGCCCAGAGAATGTCTCTGGACTAGACTTCTTCCATTTCCCTGAAAGGAGATGGTGTGGAATTCTTTTTAAAGAATTATCTGAATCAAGTTTTGGGGGCGGAGAGTGGGAAGGACTGGCCTGTGGTGGGAAATCTGCATTTCATCTTGCAGCCAGAGCAGGACTTCAAGTTCAATTCCAGAGAGAATTCTGGGGCCTACTGCTCTCCTTACAATGGAAACTGGGTCCAGAATGTCTCTTTGCAGCCTGTCAGCCTGAAGTAATAAATAGCATCATGTGGAAGAAGGATTCACATTGATGGTATCCGACAGGACCACCCTTCCCCAAAATCCTTTGAAATCTCGTTCAGCTCCTCTTTTCAACCAAGGGTACAGAGACTTTAGTAAGTTTAGAGAAAAAATGTTTTTAAATAACTCCTTTTCTGACACATGAAAAACATTGAGAAAATGCAGATGCACTAAAAAGAAGGAAATAAACATGACATGTTTCTCCACCACCCAAAATTAGCATTTTGGTATGTCTACTCGATTTTTTTAATGTAATTTTCATTTTCTTGAATGGTTCAAAGCAAAGTGGTATTGAATTGATATTCCTTGAGAAGTGTTGTCCCCAAGCCCCCCTCCAGTTGTGTTTCCCACCCCCTCCCACCCTCTCAGGTCTAATCTTTTGGGTTGTTTGTGTATCCTGGTAAGGCTCCTGAACACAAACACAAGTATAAACGGAACTTCCTGTTCTACACCTTTCTTACTATAGGAGGCATCAGACCACATATACTGCATCTTGCTTTTTGCTCTTGATCATATATCTTGGTTCAGATTTTTCCCTATGTTTCTGCAAACATTTTAGTTTTTACTAAAATGGGATCACACTTTTGTAACTGGCTTTTTTCACGGAAGAATGTTTTATGGACATGTTTGTATAGGATCGAACACTCCTCGGTGTGACTTTTAAAGGGTAGGATGTCAGGAAAAAGACTTGGGATACTAATATGGCAGGGTTTTGGCCCTCCCCCGCCTCCCCTCCCCATCAGATAATCTCCCGACCAGGAAAGAAGAACGCTTCGGCCCCCTAGTGTCAAAAGGCCTGTGGACGTGGATGAGTTTCAGCTCAGCCAGCTGGTTAGCACTCTGTGCACCAAGGCAGGGTTGAGGCTTCTAGTGTGAGTTTGCCACATTGACATTAACCTACCCACAGTAATGCCGGCCTGGCCTCTAACCCAGGACTGCAGGGAAGGTTAAATGAGCCAATGGTTAGGAAAATACCATTCAATGGGGACCAACAAGGTGTTAAAATAGTGATACATCTACGCCATATACACAAGCATGGACCCCTGCGTGCAAACACACATGCACACACAGGGCTTTGCATTTCAACAGAGAATTCTTTTTGGTTACCGCTTTATGGTTTTTCAAGAAACTTTTGTTTTTAAAGAGTTTATTTATTTATTTATTTGACAGAGTTCACAAGTAGGCAGAGAGGAGACATAGAGAGAGAGGGGGAAGCAGGCTCCCTGCTGAGCAGAGACCCCCCCCCCCCACGCAGACCCTGGACCCAGGACCCTGAGACCATGACCTGAGCCAAAGGCAGAGGTTTAACCCACTGAGCCACCCAGGTGGCCCTCAAGAAACATTTTTCCTCAAAATCTGAGTCTTCTGGAAACATTTTTCATATTACATATTTAACATAGATGCATTATAGAGAAATTAGGAAGAGTGGATAACCAAAAGGAGAAAATTGAAATAATCTGTAATTTGTAAAAATCTTTGCCCAAAATTCATATATACACCTATATGTATGTATGTGTGTCTCTATACACACACACACACACACACACACACACATAATTTACAAAACTGGGTTCATATTGTATATTTTGTTTTTGTAAACTCCTATCCCCACTCAACAACATGTTATAAGTACTGTTCCATATTCATAAATATTATGAATCATGGCTATACAGAATTCTATTGCATTAGTAAAGATACCATACTTGGTTTAACCAATCCACTTTTGTTGGGAATCTCAGTTCTTTTTTTTTTTTTTTAAGATTTTATTTATTTATTTGGCAGAGAGAGAGATCACAAGTAGCAGAGCAGCAGGCAGAGAGAGAGGGGGAAGCAGGCTCCCTGCCGAGCAGAGAGTCCGATGCGGGACTCGATCCCAGGACCCTGAGATCACGACCTGAGCCGAAGGCAGAGGCTTCACCCACTGAGCCACCCAGGCTCCCCTGTTGGGAATCTCAGTTCTTTTGCGATTCTTATTATTACCTATAATGCTACACTGGACATCATAAAGCCAAATATTCACACTCGCTGAAGCAGTCGATTTACAGCGAGTGCCATGTGTTCTCATTTCTTCACTCAACCACACCCCTGAGCACCTATTCTTCACCATGAACCATCTAGGGGCTAGAGTTACAAAGGTGAATCTGGCACAGGGCCTGTTAATCGAGGCAAGGACACTGAAGGAATCAGTAATTACACTTTGGGCTCACTAGACTCCCCAAGGTTCCTAATGTGGCTGGAACCTATGTCTTATTGAGGCAGCCACCCTACTCCCTAACTGAAAGGGCCCTTTCTTTGCCTGACAAACTTCTACCCATCTGTCCAAATATCCCTTGCTCTGTGGAGCCTTCCCCAACCCCTCAAGAGACAATAAGTCTCTCCTGGAGAATTTGATGGACCCAGAACACCTGTCACATTCCATTTGTATTATTCATGTCTCTCCCATCATTTGAGTTTGAGACTTTGTCGTCTTATCTCCAACTATGCAGAAAGATGCCTAACACACAAATGTTCTCACTGGGCAGTTATTAAATGAGTCACTAGTACCATGTGCTTAGTAAAATAACAACTGAAATTATATTATTGGCAAAGAAGTGCTTTTAGCAAAGACCCATGGTCAGCAACCAGTTTAAGAGAAGGCTCAGCTGTCCTGCCCCATGGGCTAGGCCAGCTTTTTCCCATGTTCATATTTTGTCATTCTCTCACTTGACCTTGACTGTTGAAGACTTCGATTTCATTCCTAAATGTCTTGGCTCACTTAAAGAAACAAGGGCACACCAAGGGCTCCCCAGGGCCTAAAACTTCTCTAATTGGAGGGACTTTCTAAAAGAAAAACAAACAAAATCATGAATACCAAATTAGGTATAAAGATAATATTTATTTTAGCCAAGGAAAGAAAGCATAGCAAACTACGAATTTTAAAAGCTGACCAACATCATAAAATCCCTAGCAGCCTGACACACTTGTCTAATACTTCTTTAATTTTTCAATTATTCTGAGAAAAATATACATTAATCTTAAATTAAGGAGAACACAACAATATTAATACATTTCTAGATGGCTACAATCTAGGGCATGATGAGCCTGTAGCATGTTGTAGTTCTACAAAGTAAGGAAGTGCTTGAAAAAAGAAAAAAACTGATGGTCATGTGTCAGAGTGACACCTGAGCCAACTAAAAGCGCTCCCAATGGCCAAAGCCAGAACATTCTGAGAAACAAAATAGAGAAGTACTGGATTAGAACCCCCAAGTATAAAACAAATGTCCGAAGTATATCTATTATAAATTGTTATAAATATATGATTGACTAAATAAAAAGAAAGAAAGGCTAAAAGAAAGCAAAAGAGAAATCTCCCAAGTAGAAGAATTACAAATAATTTATGGAGATACTAACCCCTCGAGGAGAGTTACATAACTCCCCATCCCTCAAGTGTGGGCTGCACAAAGTGATTGCCTTCCAAAGAACACAGTAGGGCAAGGGCAGGGATGGGAGGAATAACTGAACAGTGGAGAAACCAGACAAACACCACCTCAGCCAGGTGATGGAGGTCACCATCGACAGTGACAAGTCATGTCGATAGTCTGTGCTCTTGATATGATGCGATGAGAATGGTCCTTTACCTCTGTGGCCTTCCTCCCCAAAACCCACAACCCTAGTCTATCCATGAGAAAAACAAACAAATTCCAATAGACAGCGGTTCTAAAAACCCTAACCAGCCCTCCTCAAAACTGGCCAAAGTCTTCAGAAAGAGGAAAATGTGAGAAATTGTCACAAGCAGGGAAAGTATAAGGGGCACGTGACAACCAAATGTAGCGTGGTGTCCTGGGTGGGATCCTGAGGCAGGAAAGGGACATTAGGTAAAAACAAAGGAAACTGGAATAAAGTATGAACTTTAGTTAATAGTAATGTATCAACATTGGTTCACGCGTTATAACCGATGTATATTACTAATGTAAGATATTAATCGTAAAGGAAACCTGGGTACAGGGTATATGGGAATTCTGAACTGTCTCCACAACTCTTCTGTAAACCTAAAACCATTCTGAAAACTAAAGTCCATTCAGAAAAATGGCTATAAGTTTACAATGACCTCCACAAATGCAGGTGTTTTTTTTTAAGATTTTATTTATTTGGGGGCGCCTGGGTGGCTCAGTGGGTTAAAGCCTCTGCCTTCGGCTCAGGTCATGATCCCAGGGTCCTGGGATCGAGCCCCACATCGGGCTCTCTGCTCAGCAGGGAGCCTGCTTCCTCCTCTCTCTCTGCCTGCCTCTCTGCCTACTTGTGATCTCTGTCAAATAAATAAATAAAATCTTTAAAAAAAAAGATTTTATTTATTTGGCAGAGAGAGATAGCGAGAGAAGGAACACAAACAGGGGGAGTAGGAGAGGGAGAAGCAGACTTCTGGCTGAGCAGGGAGCCCCATGTGGGACCCGATCCCAGGACCCTGGGATCATAACCTGAACCAAAGGCAGACGCTTAACCACCGAGCCACCCAGGAGCCTCCACAAATGTGTTCTCAAATTATAAAACCTGTTAATGAGTATGTGTTGGAGTTTGATGAGAAAACTTGTTCTTGGGCCATTTTGCTGCAACAGGGGACATTGCTATTCTTTTATGTAAAACATCCGGACTTCATCAGTAAATGAGGGGTTTCCATGTTTTATATGGAAGCATGTATTTAAAATTTAACAGATAAATGTGAGCGTTCCAGGTGAAGTAGGGTTGGGTGTCTGGAGCCCAGAAAATTTGCCCTCTGCTCCCCAGCACTCCGGGGCATCCAAGGAACGGCCCACGGCTCTGAGGAGTGTGGTTCATTCACTAATTCAACAAATATTTGCGCTGTTAGTGGACACTGCGATACACGAGAGACACGAGGTCTCTGCCTTCAGTCAGGGGTGGTCAGAAAACTCTGGACTGGCTCTCAATCCTGGCCGGACTTTAGAATCACCTGAGAAGATTTTTACTATTTTTTAAAGATTTTATTTTTAAGTAATCTCTCCATCCAACATGGCGTTGGAACCCACGAACCCGAGATCAAGAGTCGCGCACCCCACCCGTGGAGCCAGCCAGGCAGCCCATCACCTGAGAAGCTTTTTTTCAAACATACCAGTGTCTGGGCTTCTCCCCAGAATCTCTGAAGGTGAGACCCCGGAATCTGTATGCTTCGAAATCTCCACCGAGAGATTCTAAAGTGTAGCCAGGATTGAGAAACAGAGCCTAACTGCTGTCAGAACAACCTGCTCTAAAATCCCGATTCGGTGATCTTTGTCATCAAGGGGAAAAAGGAGAAATGGGCTGAAGTCCAGACCCTGGAGGGTGCCCCTCCCCCCCTGAGGGAGTCTGGAGAGAAAGGCGCGGGGGTGGCAGAGGTTTCTCCGCTGAAGGCAAGGCTGGCGTCGCAGAGGTGGGGGCGAGGGGCGGGTGCTGAGGAGCAATGGTGCGTAGCATCCCACGCACTTGCTAGTTTTAGAACAAATCAGTTCTTCTCCGACATATGTACTGAAGAAGCCTCCTCCTGGAATTTTCCAGACAGAGCTGAGGACTACTCACAGCATAAAAGCAACAAGCCTAGATTCTGCTTCTTTTGATACAAAGAATCCTAAGACTGGAAGGTCCTTAAGGGGTCACCAACCCAGCCACCAACCCACCCCTACCTTCCCCCCCTCAATACACACACACACACACACACACACACACACATCCCTCAATAATGTTAGTGTCACAAGCTGTATGTTTTGGAGCAAGTTTTCACAGTGGGTGCGTCTGAACATTCCATGCAGATATTTGAGCTGCATTTTGGCATTTTTGCAACTGTAACCAAGAACTCTGCTTAAGGAAAAGCCTAGGAAACCTGGCTGAGGGACAAAGAAAGGGAAGAACAGATGACCAGGTGGCCTAGAATTGAACAACCTCTCACCCCCCTTATAACCTTAGAGAAAAGACAGGGCTCTCCCACTTTACAGAGGAGGATACCGTGCATCTGGGGGTCGAGTATTTTCTCGGAGCTCCTTTAGCTAGCACAGGGCAGAGCCGCGATCTGTTTTACCTGCACAACTCTGTCAGTAGCTTTCTTGCCCCTGTCCTCCCATGAGCAAAGTGAGGGAGGCAGGAAGATGGTGGGCGGCAAAGTGAAGCTTTCACGTGGGTCTCCTGCTCCAAGGTCAGTGTTCTCTCCTAGACATCCCAGCCACCTCTCCTCTGGCAGGCCCGGTCTGTGCCCCCACCTCCAGCCACAACAGGAAAGTGTCTGGCCAACTCTCTGCACCATCTTTGCAACTTTTCTGTACCTGTAAAATTGTTCCAAGTGAAGTTTATTTAAAAACGGCAAATACTCAGTACCATTGCTTCCTTAGGCCAAACTCTTTGCAAACAGTAAGTAAGTTGCAATTCTTTTTAAAATGCTAGTTTATTCAGGGCAGGGGGCTGGCGGTCAGTAGAGCCTGCAACTATTGATCTCCTGGTCCTGGGTTGGAAGCCCACCCTGGATGTAGGGATTACTTTAAAAAAGAAAGAAAGAAAGCAAGAAAGAAGAAAGAAAGAAAGAAAGAAAGAAAGAAAGAAAGAAAGAAAGAAAGAAAGAAAGAAAGAAAGAAA